>NC_092354.1:68622177-68925815 GCF_963676685.1 Mytilus edulis | reverse complement strand
GCATACAGATACCAGGTCACCATCAGGAATACCCATGTATACTCCTAGTTATACCAGACAGTAGATACAACAAACAGGTACCGCTGCTACTAGGAACAAACATGCTTTCAACCATCATAGATCAACTTAAGGTAAGTATAGGAGCTAGATTTTTACAGGAAAGCAGCTTGACTACACCATGGTACCTAGCGTTAAGATGCATCATACTTAGAGAGAAACAACTTACAAAGAACAGCAACCGTCTTGGAATTATCAGAAGTGGTGAGATCAAGTCTGTAACAGTACCACCAAATTCATACATCACATTAACCGGCTACTTAGACAAAGAAATACCATATCATGATTCACCAGCAATGTTACAGTCGTCTTTACTTGCAAAAAATCACGAGGACTTAGACATCGAACCAACATTAATCAGCTACCAACACAGAAAGAATGGACCAGTGAAGATACGCATTTCCAACATAACTACCAGAACTGTAAGTATACCACCTAGAGCCATAATATGTGAGATCCAACCAGTTACCATCGAACCATCGCAACCAACAACACAAGATGATGAAAAGGTAAGTATTATGGAGAAGATGGAATTCACCAAAAGTAATCTCACGGATGAACAATTTGAGGAAGGACGTACACTTATCCGTTCGTACATGGACATCTTTTCCAAGAGGGATGATGATGTAGGTCACACCGACACGGTGCAGCATAGAATCGACCTTCTTGAAGATAAACCGTTTAAAGAGAGATACCGCCACATACCACCAACAGCATATGACGAGGTACGGGCACATTTGAGGCAGTTACTGGATATGGGGATTATTAGACCATCACACAGTCCTTTTGCGTCCAATGTGGTATTAGTGAGGAAGAAAGACTCCAGCCTGCGCCTGTGTGTAGACTACAGAAAGCTAAACAACGCTACTAAAAAAGATAGTTATGCACTTCCAAGAATAGATGAACTTCTGGATTGTCTGGCAGGATCGACGTACTATTCGGTCGTAGATATGAAATCAGGGTACCATCAGATTGAGATCTATGAGCCACACAAAGAAAGAACAGCCTTTACAGTCGGTCCATTGGGTTTTTATGAGTATAACAGGATGCCGTTTGGTTTAACCAACAGTCCAGCCACTTACCAGAGAATGATGGAGGACTGCTTAGCCGACTACAATCTGAGGATATGCTGTGTTTTCATAGACGACGTTATCATTTTTGGGAAGACGTATGAGGAGCATCTAGAGAATTTCAGGCTAGTGATGGAGAGAATAAGGCAAGTCAACTTAAAGCTAGCGCCAAAGAAGTGTTCCTTCTTTAAGAGACGGGTGAAGTTTGTTGGTCATATAGTTTCAGAGGCAGGAAAAGAGATAGACCCAGAGAAGACAGACAAAGTAACTACTTGGCCGAAACCAACATCGCCAGAGGATGTCAGACGATTTCTTGGGTTTGTAGGCTACTACAGAAGATTCATCAAGAATTTCACAAGATTAGTAGACCTCTCACTGATTTGATGCCATCACCAACATGTAAGAAAGGAAGCAAAGGAAAGACCAAGAAACAGATAGCATGGAACTGGGGACTAGATCAAGAGACAGCCTTTGCCACCTTGAAGCGACTACTTACATCAGCACCTATTTTAGGATATGCCGATTATACTCTACCGTTTGAGTTACACACGGATGCTTCGGGAATTGGATTAGGAGCAGTCTTATATCAGGAACAGAAAGGTGTAAAGCGAGTTATTAGCTATGCTAGCAGGGGTCTGACGAAAGCCGAAAAGAACTACCCGCCACATAAATTGGAGTTTTTTGGCATTGAAGTGGGCTATTACAGATAAGTTTAAAGATTACCTGTTTGGACAACAATTTACGGTATGGACAGATAACAATCCACTCACATATGTTCTGACAACAGCAAATCTGGATGCTACAGGTCACCGATGGTTAGCAGACTTAGCCAGCTATCACTTCAACATCAAGTACCGCCCTGGAAGAACAAACGCAGATGCAGATGGACTCAGCCGGCTACCAGTTTCTGAAGATCGATCAGACATCAACATTGATTCCGTACGTGCCATCTGTGATGCAGTTGTACCAACACCTTTTGCAGAATGTTTAGCCATTAACCCCAACTTAGTTCAGGACGAAGGGAACAATGTGTTAGATGGGCCATCAACCACTGACATCATAGATTGGAAGAAAGCCCAACAACAGGACAAGATGATAACACGTTGGATAGAGATGGTAGAAAAACAGCAGAAACCTGATAAAGGAGAACCCATATTGAAGAGACAATTTAACCACCTACAGATTATTTATGATATTCTATACAGAGTAGTTAATACTGAAGATGAAGTGAAGAAACAACTTGTATTACCATCACAACTTATCACCACCATTTTACAAGCATACCACAATGATATAGGACACCAGGGAAAAGATAGGACTCTATCACTACTCAGGGACCGCTTTTATTGGCCAGGTATGGCGAAAGATGTAGAGGAATGGCTTTCACACTGTGGCAGATGTTTACGGAGGAAAACCATCCCTAATCACAGAGCACCTCTGGTAAGTATTCAGACCACGGCACCGTTACAGCTTGTATGCGTGGATTATCTAGCCCTGGAACCATCGAAGGGAGGACAACAGTATGTCTTAGTAATTACAGACCATTTCACCAGGTTTGCACAAGCTATACCAACAAGGAATATGACAGCAAGAACAACAGCTGAAGCACTGTATAACCACTACATTGTTCACTATGGACTTCCCGAAAGACTTCACTCAGACCAGGGAGCACAATTTGAGTCTAAGCTTATTAAGGAACTCTGTACGTTAACAGGAATGGTAAAATCCCGCACCACCAGTTATCACCCACAAGGAAATGGACAATGCGAGAGGTTTAACCGGACATTAACGAGTATGCTTGGAACCCTGGAGGTTGAACAGAAGAGAGACTGGAAGGCTTATGTTGGACCATTGGTATATTGCTACAACAGTACCAGACACGATTCAACAGGCTATTCACCATACTTTTTGATGTTTTGGAGGAATCCGAGATTACCAGTAGATATTGCTTTTGGTTTAAGGAAGGAAGCAAAGAGTCAAGACTATATCAACAACCTCAAAGATAGACTAGAGTATGCACACAAGGCTGCAGCAGAAATGTCGAAGAAATCTCAGTTGAAACAGAAAGGAGGTTATGATACTAAGGTACGTGGTGCAACTATACAGAAGGGAGACAGAGTACTGGTACGAATCAACGCATTTGAAGGACGACATAAGCTATCTGACAAATGGGAAAAGGATTCTTACCGTGTTCTTGATCAACCAAATAAAGACATTCCAGTTTATACAGTGCAAAAAGAACATGGTGGTGGAAAGAAGCGAAATTTGCACAGGAACCATTTACTACCTGTAGGATTCATCACGGAAACACATGAGCATAATGAAGAGAACAAACCAGTACAGACACTAAGAAAAAGAAAGCCAACAAAAGTACCACCTACAATGATACCCGATAGACCAGTACCAATTCAGGACTACAGACAGAATGAATCTTCTGATGAGGAGTCAGTTGAATTGGTCATTATACATTCAGATGCTGATGATGACAGTAACCCATCCGTTACAGATTTAACATCGCAGCAAGGAGAGCAAAATGAGGTATTAGAGACAGAAGCTTCAGGATCTGATGGGGACGCCCTTTCTCAGGCTGATTCAGTTACGACAGTTGATGAGACAGATTCCGAAGAAGAACAGGGAAGCGCTTTAGATAGTGGAAATGACATAGAACAGCAGGAGAATCCACCTGAAGACAGTTCGTCGTCATCTTCTCAGACTATTAGACGGTCTACCAGGGAAAGAAGAAAACCAGCTTGGATGCGGTCAGGTAATTATGATACATCGCATTCAGCTAGTTTGGTAACAGAAAAGGATTGGTACCAGAGGATCCAGTGTATTACGTCATTAGCAGGAACCAACTTATTTGGAGATTTACAAACAGAAGCAGCAAAGACGATTTTAGCTATTGTGAAAACTCCACCGAGCAAATGACGGGACGTCATTTCAGATCAGGGAGGAGTATGTGCTAGCGTGTATTTATTCACGATTGAATAAATACCGTTATGATTTTGTAATGTATATTTTATTTCCGATTTGAATTTGCTTTTAATAAAGATGATTTAATTCCTAATTCATATTTGTGTTTTCGTTTTCAAATAGATTAATTACGGATTGTAATTAATTATGAGTGGTGCTATTCGTATTTTATATTCACGGACTTTGACGATTGACTAGTTCGGCCTTGATTTTTACTCACTTCTACTATTCTGATGGTCAGTGTTTTACGCTTGATTTGACCGCACACTTTCTGCTATTTCATTGGTTATATATCTTTTGGCGGTTTATTTCTATTAAGTCTATATTCAATTGTGGATTGATGTTCAAACCGAACAGACGTTTCATATACTTTATTTGCTGTTTCATATTTTGTACTATTTGTATTGGAGGAATTCCACGATTGTTTCAGGTCAGTTTGCTTACTTATCTCTTTAGATATTCTGTCTTTATCTTACTTTCATTGTAATTTTATTACCGGATTAATCAGTATTTCACGCATGAGTAACTTTCCATTTTAGCATGAATTCGTAGTAAGAATGTGTATCGTGTGATTGGTGAATGAATGTTGTAAACCATTTAAAAGGTTAACGTAACTTTTATAACAGGCACATTATTGATTTACATTTGAGCTACATAATTTAAGCCTGGAAATAAATAGAGTAAATATAAACGTATTGAATGCCGAATATTTGAACAGAATGAGTCCGAGAGTAAATGAGTAAAATGTTAACTTGATAAATACTTTTCAGAGTCTTTATAATATTTTTGTCTCCGATAGATAGATTTTAAGTACTTTATAAGTCTGTGCATAGTAACTATAATTTAGTATTTGTTATACAGGTATTTGACAGAGTTCTGCATATGATGTAGATATACGTAGAGGCATAACCTTTGTACCTCATACGAGGTAAGAATGAGTGTTCATTTGTAGTGGCTTATTATTTTATTAGCTTAGTTATTTTGCTTTGTTTAGCTAGCTTATATTTATTAATTAACTGCTTGTTGCTATTTGCTTAATTAATGCTTATTGTGCTTAGACTGTTTGTTTATAGTTTTAACGGCTAATTCGTATATTATAATGTTTTGCTAAATGAGAAACTATATTTCTATTTTGCTTTCTGACAAGTTAAATTCTGTTTCGAACGTCACAGAAAGTTATATTTTGATGAGATAAGGTTTAATTACACATTTTGTTAATTTCATAAACTGTGACGTATTTTACAGTCAATTGGTTAATTTTTGTGAGTACACATATTACGTAAATTTATCAGACTGATATAATACATGTTTTAAGAGAATTGATTTATATACGTTGTTATTTAATGTAATATTATTTTACAGGGTTTCTTTTGATGCTTCATTGAATAATAAAACTATCCAGAACCCTATACAGTCTACTATTTATTCATGCCCAGATAGTGCGACTACACTTGTATGGGACAAAAAATCAAATCAAATGAACATGGGACCATATGAATGAGGAGTTATTGGAGCTTTGTTTGGGAGACTTCGTAACAGCATCCTGTTACAATTACTTCTTGTTTTTAAATTAAGTCTTTCAATCTTTCTAAGATCTGTTAATTTAACTTTCTCATCTTTTGTAATATCTTCACCTTTCATTGTCATCAACACCTTTTCTTTGTTTTTCTTTCTCAAAACTGCTTTCTCCTTCTTATTCTTCTTCCGTATATTATCTTCAGTGTTCTTCAACTTGTTGCGCAACTGTTCTAATTCTTCATCTGATCGACTTCCCTCTTCGACAGAAAAGACTTATCGAAAATATATCTAATACTGGTGACAAAGTAACTTAAAAGTACTCTCTGAACAAGTACTATTAAAAGTACAGAATTTCGAGATGTTGAAGGAACTAACTTCGCATATAATTTTGCGTTTTTAGAATAAAAAACTACGATTCTTCTTAACATTTTTTTTAAAGCACCTTTCTGCTATTACTGCATCGGTTTTAATTTTTTCCAAGGTTTTAGAATCCTTTGCATGATAATTGACCTTTTAAGGCGAAGTGTATGTAATTGCATGCCTCCAACGGAAATCGGGATACAAAACGTGCGTCGTTATTTACGCAAGTTATCTCCCTTACTTCAAGAACGGGAAATGGGCACATGACAGAGATATCCGGGGAGAAATTATCATTTCATTTACTTTGTGCGGTCTATCATGAACCCAACACAAGTATTCCTGTCACACTGTGCTATTTCAAAATTTCAAAGAATTTATCCGACTCCAATCAGAAATTTGGTATACCGGGCCTATTGTGCGTTAGTCTGCAATTCAACTGTTTTTGTTTAAGCCTCATGCAGGAGCGGCCTAGGAACATACTATCGCTCGTATTTATTTCAACAGAAATTAGGAATAAAAAAATAAACACGTGACAATTCGGCTTCTGGTCGTATCATACTCGTTAAAATCAAACAAGAATTGGTCCCACAATATATAATTTGAATGAAATCATGTAGCGTACGTTATCTTGAAGGCAACGAAAAATAATCGTAAATATGTGTGTTGAACTAGAAAGGCGTGGGCATGTCCCGTTTTTTATGCAATTGAAAATTTTAGGATAATTTATATTTGTGTGAAAAGTATAAACGATAGTAAAGGGTAATCGACCTCAGGTAAAACAATTTTAACGTGTATAATTGGAAGGACAGAGCTTACAAAATAATCAGATTCCGTCTACAAAACATTCACAGAAACTAAGGATTTAGCACTGTGACATTTATCACAGAATACGTAAATCATCTATCTCTTTCAAATCGCAGTTCTCACGGAGCAGAAAATAAACAGGTGTCTTCTATTCCGTCCGCAATTTGTTTGGGGAAGTAAAATCTAAATTTAGAACTATGGTTGAAACTGAAACTACACATGTATGAAAAAATAGAACATGCAGGTTTTTCTTGATCAAATTCTAATTTCTAAAGGATAGCGAAATGTGCATTCTTGTGTTGTTCTTTTGTGTATCATTCAGAAGTCGAGGATACAATTTTGAAGGTTTTTTGTCTTCTCAAGTTTCAATATTAAAGATTACTAGTATTATAAAATCATAGAGTATATGGGCGTTTTTCAATAAAAACATATTTTCTTGTCCCCCCCCCCCCCCCCCCCACTTTAAAAAAAATGTGTTTGATCTTTGCAAGTAGTTGTTTTGTGCAGTCAGTACATTGAATTAGATTTAACATTTTTAAGCAAATAAACAGTTTATTTTTAGAGGGATTGATAAGATATTGACTCCTGAATGGTCCAAAACAACCAAAAATGGCATGTCCCTAGACCGCCTGTTCAACATTCATACTCTAAAATATCGTAAAAAAATGAAGAAATAAATGTTATTTTTACTTTACATATTAAGTTCTTTAATAATTCAAAAGTATCTTCAGAGCCAACATATTTTAATAAACAGCTTTCAATATAGGATTTTTAATTTCAGAAAGTGTGTCCCTCACAAAATGTCCACTACGAAACGAAGTCATTAAAATTTGCCAATAAACAGTTTATAAAATCAATGTAATTTTTGTTTGCAAAAGATATAAACATTAGGGTCTTACAAAAGAAGTGATGCTTTTATAACGGCAATTAAATTGTTGGTAAGAAAAATTGAGCACATCAAATGGACCAGAGTGATACCGTATTTTTGTTAATGTCCACTACGAAACGGGTCAAATCTCCTTCAGTATCTGGTTTTAAAATTATGAAAAAAATATCAGTGTTCAGCTTAATAAATGCTTTGATGAATACAATCAGTCTTGTTACTATTGCAATATAGGGATTGTGGGAAAAAAATAAAACATGCGAATATGTCCCCTACGAAACGGTCCCCTACGAAACAAGTATGGGAGAAAAACGTTTCGTAGTGGACACTACCACTACCATGTAGTCTTTTTTAAATCTTTTTTCAACTATATTCGTGCAAAACAAATAACAAGGGTTAGTTTCATGTAATTTTTGTTATGTTTTATTAACATATAATAGGGTTGATGTCAACTACGAAAAATTTTGTCCACTACGAAACGCATCAAAATGTCCGCTACGTAACATGAGTTGTACCTTCATATGTGAAGTACTGTCTAATTTTTATCGATAAAAATGGTTTTCCAATTCAGAAAAAAATGAGATATTTCTAGTATGTAAAGTAAACAAACTGGAATTTCTATAGGAAACATTTAAAATTGCAAAATAAAGGCAACAGTAGTATACCGCTGTTCAAAACTCATAAATCCAGGGACAAAAAACAAAATCGGGGTAACAAACTAAAACCGAGGGAAACGCATTAAATATAAGAAGAGAACAACGACATAACACCGAAACGTAACACACACAGAAACGGACCAAGCATCAGACAAAACACCACGAGAATAACAAATATAACAAGAAAACCAAATACATGAATTTGGGATAGACAAGTACCGTGCCACGTCTGATCTCAATATCTCAAAAATAAGAGAAAACACAAACGACTCAACGTTAAAATGCAACACACACAGAAACGAACAATAATATAACAATGGCCATCTTCCTGACTTGGTACAGGACACTTTTAAAGGGTAATAAACGTGGTGGGTTGAACCTGGTTTTGTGGCATGCCAAACCTCGCACTTTAATGGCAAAGTTAAATATAACATTGAAATGACAACATAATATTACAGGACTACAATACAAATAAATAGGAGAACATATTAGACAAAGAAAAACATGATTAATAGATAACAAAAAGCATCAGGTTTAAAATTCAATACGCCAAAAACGCGCCTTGTCCACACAGGACTTACAAGTGACGCCCAGATATAAAAGATCGAAAGTGAAAAAAGTACAAAGTTGTACAGCACTGGAGATAAAAAGTTGAAAAGGTTTCGCCAAATACGGCATTGTTTGCAAAAAATATGTGTGTTTAGAAGAAGTTTCGTAGGGGACAAAAAGTCCCCTACGAAACAGTACACAAATTATAAAAAATAATATCATTTTAAAGAATATTTAAGATTGCACTTTTTGTTTACAAACAGGTCTATAATACAGGAATTCAAAATAACTCTTGAAATTAAATTTTAGACAAGTTGATTTTCCATTTTTTTAGGCTGAAAGTTACGCTTTTATTGGAAAACGCCCACATAAGGTATAGGGAAGAAGAGAGAGGGTGAAGAAAAATTGCTACTATGTCGGGGTCTTTATCTGACGATACGTTAGGGATTTTTCTCATGGTTGATAGCCTTATGGTTGCCTATTATAAATGCTTATATAAATTTCATTCGATAAGGCAGCTGGGGTGTCAAAATTTTCGGCGATAAATATTTCGTAAGCTTCTGTAAAAGACTTTTTGGTCAAAGTAGTTTAAAATTTTAATATAAAAACTGGGGATCGCGGACCTTGTTTTTTCGTAACAATGCATCTTATTTAAGAAACATTAAACGATAGAATTGTCTAAAATTAAACGGGCTAATTTCGTGTATTAATACTTCAGAAATATATATATATATATATATATATATATAAAAGGGTTACGGGCCTAGTTTTCTTGACTCGCAAAAAATAAATAGATAGTTCAATCGTTAAATTTCAAATTGTAGGTATTTTGTAATACATTGAATGATACTTGGTAAACTATGTATTTACAAATAGTGTTTTTTCAACATGACCAGAAAGGACGCTCAGAAAAAAAACCCTATAGATCTACCTTAAACTGTGGCAAATAGTTGTCAAATTTACAATGATACCACACCTCCTTTATTTTTATATTACATAAACAAAACCAATTTATTTGCATCAGATACAGACACAATACGCAAGATAAACTCGTATAGCATTACATTATGAACAGTCTCCTTGCAAACTTCCGGAGGAAAGTTGTCACCTTTCCGTAATTTCTAGAGGTCCTGATTTTATTGCCGAGTTTATAAGTACTATTGTTTTTCTGTTTGTCTTTTTCATTTTTAGCCATGGCGTTGTCAGTTTGTTTTAGATTTATGAGTTTGACTGTCCCTTTGGTATATTTCGTCCCTCTTTTATGAGCTACGATCCTTGCTTTGAAGTGGTCTCCTTACATTATACTGGATACATTCAAATGAATTTACACTAGAAGCATTTTTAGCATCATACTTGATGAATATATTCTCATTACATCGCTCTTGGTACAATCGTATAGCATTACATACGTACATTCGTATAGCATGACATAGTACGTACATTTTTTATGACACCAGCTCATTTACAGCAAAGAACTATAACTATAACAGTAATTGCACAAAGAATTAGAATTACACTTACCAATACGCATATACACAATGCTAAGGCATAACACAGGCAGTGATCTATGCAACGGGAGGTTATATAAAAAAAATCCGATCTGCTTTATTTTTCTGAAATTCATATACGGGTTCTTATTTTGGTCTTATTATAGCCATTCTCAAGATGATATGCATTTGCAGATATCTTATTTTTTATTAGTCGTACATGTTGAAATATAAGAAAAGGGAAAGCTATCGAGAGAGAAAATTTTAAAGTAAAATCGTAGAATCACGCAATATCTCGAATAGCGCTGGAAATGGTTAGAATGAAAATAAGCGATCCCAATATTATAACCGAATTTTTCAAATATGTATAGAATCATTCTGTACTAATCTGGACTACTCTATATTTGGTTTAAAATTATAAGAACAATACAAATATTTAAAAAAAGATGTGGAACCCTGTCTAGTCAAGAAAAGATGGAGTTAAAGTCTATACAGTAACTTTCTTTCGCTTGCAGTATATTTATTTACCAATTTGCATTATTTTGGCATCAGAAATATTCAACATTTTTCAGTTTGTATCATTTTCAACAATGTCAACCGATTATGCTTTTTTTCTTTTTAGCATTTCCAATACTTTGCAAAATGTGTAAACCACACTTACGATTTGTATGACAATACTGTACGGTGCAATGGGTATAATAGCGTTATAGAGTAGAATTTGTGGTGACGTTACAGTAGACATCAATAACGTCGCCGAATATTTTATAATTCATCGCTAAAAATCAAACTTCAAGAGAATATAGCTTGAAAACCAATACGGTTGCTAAGGACTTTCTTTGCACCAATGGATTCGTCGTTAATTTTTTAATCGAATTTCGAAAAAAAATCTGTTGACCAACGAATTAGTAAAAATAACTTCCGTTTTGTATGATTTTCGCTATATATCCTTTGTATTTCTGGTGTATCATGCTGTTAGTTTCAACAGTTTGAATCTGGAAAACGAAAACGGTTACCCCCCCTTTTTATTTTATATTCTGATATATTTTTACAAGCAGAATCGACATGTAAAATTAAAAAAAAAAAAATTGTTGGGTAGTTATATTACGTACTTCGACTTAATTATTTAACTAGATTTGGGTTCAGACGTCTTTTTCCGCATTTACTCGACATCTCTCTGAAGTAAACGAACGTAAAACGTAATATAATTGAATGTTTATGTGAGTTTCATACAAGTGAGAACCCACAAGGGTGACTGAGGAAAACAAATATGGTCTCTTTGTCTTCTTCTGACCGGCAGCCAAACGTTCACCAAATTGGGGCGTCCGTTTGTCTGTGTCAAGTTTGCAGCAGTGAAAATAAAGTGCCACGCTCCTTGCATGTTAAGAACCCTTGCAACAACTCTGTGAATGATCTGTTGCAAGGCAACAGTTCTGTCCCTATCCAATATACCCTACTACCTAAGTGCCAGTCCAATTTTCACCGACCATCATCCCGGATTGCCTCTTTTATTACAAGACATACCTGTTGTATTTATTGTTAATTTGTTCTCGCCTTGAACATGCATGAATTATTTACCACTGGACGTTAAGCAACCAACAATCAATCAATCAATCATATAATTTAGAGGTTTAGGTAACTATAAATGCACATTTTTCTACACAAGGGAATGCCTTTACCTAGTTAGAAATTTGACAGTTATTTTCCATTCGTTTGATGTGTATAAGCTTTTGATATTGCCATTTGATACGGAACTTTTCTATTTTAACTTTCCTTGGATTTCGGTATTTTTCTTATTTTACTATTATCTGGATACATTTATTTATCACATCTAATGGCAAATAAAATCGTATTTCATCAGCATCAGCTATTATGTGCATGTATGAAATTATATGTTTTGATGATAACATTTTACAAGTTACAAAGGGATCTGTATTGAAATTGACAATTTTTTTTTAATTGACAACTATTTACATATTAAAATATATATACGTATGCTATGAAAGCTGTAGTCACACACGTGAATTTGATTTCGTTGGTCTGGATACAAGCTTCTGGAAAATGTTTACTTACTTTTTAAATTTATATTTGTGATTCTGCTTGACCCATGTTCGTAAAATATGGTATTCCACGTATATTGATGATTCCAATGAAGATATAATAAAAACTACTCTTGTTCTCAGAGGGCATAATCACATAGATATAGGAAGATAAGAGGGGACCCGCTCCAGTCACGCTTCAATGATTCCTTATATAAGCAACCAATTTCCCCCCCTGCCCCCCCCCCCCCCCCCCCCCTAAATCCGCCTCTGGATTCATTTGGGAAGCTTTTTTAATAAGATACTTGATACACGTCTTTGTAAATTCTTAGATAAATAACATATCATTGATGATAGCCAAATTGGGTTTACGAATAATAATAAAACATGACCATCTCACCACATGTTATTATATTATATTGGAAAACTATATATATTATTTCTGCAGAAATTATTTTGTTAAAAAAATACTTGACTTTGTTTAATTGTTAAATAATCAATGTATGAAATTGAACTTAATTGTACTGCTCAAATTATTGGGCGTCATAATTGACAATAAAAAACTTTATATTGTATTGTATATTTGTTCACTCTAAAAACTATAATTTGTATTGTAATACAAAAGAAAGTAGAGTGTTTGGCTGCATTGTTGATTTCCAAAAGGCTTTTGAATCTTAGATGCTGTCATTCACCAAGGGATAAAACTTGAGCTATTGGATATATTTAAAGAATAAGGTAAGAGAACTCTTTAGAACTAAAGCGGGAGTAAAACGGGGAGCCAATTAGAGTCCAATTTTGTTCAAAATTTTCATAAATGAACTTCCTAATTGTTTTAAAAGTATCCCTGATCCAGCTGTTGTTAATTTACGACCGGTTCATTCTTTACTATATGTGCTGATGATATTGTCATTTTTTTTTAATTTCGGCAAAAAGGACTTCAGAGTAAACTTGATGTATTAAGGAATTATTGTTAAGATTGGTGTTTGAAAATTAATCCAAATAAAACTGAGGAGCTTGTATTTAACAAGGCAGGCAGACATATCAGACATGATTTTTATTTTTAATAACATACTTATTGATTGTGCTCAACGTTGTAAATATTTAGGAATAACTTTTAGTGCATCCGGATATTTTTCCTTCAGAGAGAATTGTATATTAGAGATTTCCAATTAAATGACATACTTACAATGTACCTAACTTGACGTACGCACGTAACGGGACCGGTTATTGCTAACCAATTAATTTTGTTAAATGCGTTACTCAAGTTTTAACTAAGTATTCCTAAACTATGAAATCCGTTCATAGTAAATTTTATCAATATCAATTAATTTCTAAGATGATTAAAAACGAAAGAAATCATGATTTTTATATATCACGTGATTTTTTAGATTCCTGCCTTAACTTCACTGTCTTAAGACTACGTCTTTATACGTATCTTTAGCTATCATACGATTCATTTGAGCTGTCTTTCATGCATGGTTTTGACCATGACTTTGTTTTCCGATATACTTTATGCAAAATTTAATGAACCTTTTATTATTTGATATAGTATTGCTTTTATTTGTCGTTATGATACTAATGTCTCCTCTTCTTTCGTTTTGTTAATGTTCCATTATATTTAATTTCCGTGGGTATTTATTATTAGATAGATTTTTTTAGCAACTTCAGAAACAATGAACTCAAAGTGTTAATCAGAATGTGTCTGTCAAAGTTGATAACTGGAATTGCATCATACTTTTATAAGTATCATTTCAAACGTTCTCTTTTAACAGGGAAAACGTACGTCAACGGAAAGTGTAAATTTAAAAATAAAAAAAAAAATAATACAGTTCTTGTACTTTTTAAAATTTGAAAGTTGACATATACTTTTCAAAAGAAAGTTAACGAAATTTTAATAAAGGAAGATTGTAATTGATACTAATGTATGTAAATAAATGTGAACACCAATTCGTTATATAGATTGTAATTTGAAAGGTGTACTTGATTAGCAACTGATGACTAATAATCTGCATATAAACATTGACCACTGCATTGTAGATTCTAAGTCTATCGCATATATTGATTGATTTAGCGGATTTTTTTTCATTTTTTGTCTCACTTTGGGGGCATATATATAAAAGTGACATATATGCGACAGATCCATGGACAGGATAACCAGTAAAAGTGTTACACGACTGAAAAAAAACCACATTTTATATTTATAATCATATACTAGTACAATGTATATGAGATTGACTGGTAGCAGACACGCCTCGAATACGGGTTTGATTATTTTGTTGGACCCCCTTATCGAATGACTTTTAGACTGTATTTCGGCTTAATTTTCACCAAGCATGATGCATTCACGAGTCAGAGAAGGTATTGGTTTATTTGTAGAAAGACAAGTATGTCTTTAAAGTGGTTACTCTCTCTTGTTTCCTAGCGTATGAAAATGCGACTTTAAGTGTTGGGCATGTAAAAAAAGGTATATGCATTTATAATTATCATTTCATCATCCTTAATATAAACTAGTATGTAATATTTGTTGCTGGATATAAGACATACATCATCATCATCCTCCTCCTTCTCCTCCTCCTCCTCCTCCTCCTCCTCCTCCTCCTCCTCCTCCTCCTCCTCCTCCTCCTCCTCCTCGTCGTCGTCGTCGTCAAAGCTTGAGGCTAAATTTCAGTCGTAAGTACATGTACTATATATAGCTTGAAGCTTCTTCGTCTTAAGTATTATAACTTAAGGCTTAATTCTTATTTGATAGTTTTGCCAAGTTATGTCGAGAACTTATTTTCCGCATGCATCTGTATGCTACATTGTTTTTCTAAATAACAAAGTTAAAGCTAATAGATTACATAGAAGTATGTTTATCAAATGAACATGACACAGTTAAAACAATAAGAAAGGGATTGACTCGTGACTCTGAAACGAAGCATAAAAACTGCAATTTCTAGTAATTCCAAATTAACTCCATGTACCGATCTGATAGTATCCACAGCTGCTGAACACTATCTTAAAAACAACTACAACTATTAAATAAAGAATAATTATCCAGTTTTTAATATTGATCAATTATGTCGTACTGTTACACAATTGACCTAGTATGGATGTGCCTGTCCCAAGTTAGGAGCCTGTAATTCAGTGCTTATCGTTTGTTACTTTTCTCGTTTTAGATGTTTTACATTTGTCATTTTGTGGCTTCTTATAGCTGAATATGCTGTATGGGCTTTTTTCATTGTTGAAAGCCGTACGCGTACGGTGGCCTATGGTTGTTAAAATCTCATTGTGTCATTTGGTCTTTTGTGAAGAGTTGTCTTTGTCTCATTGGCAATCCTACTACACTTTGTTTTTTGTTGTTGTACATATCACAAATTAAGTATAAAAAATTCATATAGTCTAGAAAAGCAAGACCTTTTGTCATGTCTGTAGGACCATTAGGGTTCATAACTGTATATCAGATTATATGTAGTTTCCATGTGTCCATTATATTACACTTCAGTATCACACATCTGTGTGCAATGCGCTACTAAATCATGGAAAAAATCCAATTCAATATAAGTCTTAAACTTTTAAATCTCATGCGAGATGCCTTTAAATGTTTAGACATTACTGTTTTTGAAAAGTATTTATCAAAGTCGAACGACAATCAGTTTTTTTCGTGCAATACAATTTGTTATCGTGGCCGGATCCAAGATATTTGAAAGAGGGTGTAGTTCCCCATAATTCAATTTATACTGACAAGCGGAACGATGCGAAACATAATTTGGACGATTATACGCTAGAAATGTGTATAGATATTGTGGAACACATGAGAGTTTCAAAATTATTTAGCGATCAAAAGGGGGGAGTACGCCTTCTATCCCTGTATCCTCGAATGCACGTTTAGGTATGCATAGACAAATACCTCGTACCATACTCTAGTATAGGTAAAGACGAACTAGAGGCTTTCAAGAGCCTGTGTCGCTCACCTGTTACTGTATTTACTGATGTCGGCCATCTTGGTTGGCAGGCAGGGTCATTAGGCACTATTTTAAAATAGATACCCTAGAAATGATTGTGGCCAAGTTTGGTTAAATTTGGCCCATAGTTTTAGAAAAGAAGATTTTTGTACAGGTTACAAAAATGACGAAAAGTTGTTCACTATTGACTATAAAGGACAATAACTCCTTCAGGAGTTCTCTGACAATTTTAGTCATGTTGATTTATTTGTAGCTCTTACTTTGCTGAACATTATTGCTGTTTACAGTATAGTATTCAAGATAATAACCAAAAACTGAAAAATTTCCTTAAAATTACCACTTGAGGGCAGCAACCCAACAACCAGTTGTCCGATCCATCTGAAAATTTTAGGGAAGATAGATTTTGACCTGATCAACAATTAATTTCCATTAGATTTGCTCTAAATGCTTTGGTTTTAGAGTTATAAGCCAAAAACTGCATTTTACCCCTATGTTCTATTTTTAGCCGTGGCGGCCATCTTGGTTGGATAGCTGGGTCAACGGACACATGTTTTTAACTAGATACCCCAAAGATGATTTTTGTCAAATTTGGTTGAATTTGGCTCAGTAGTTTCAGAGGAGCAGATTTTTGTAAAAGATTACTAAGATTTATGAAAAATGGTTAAAAATGGACTATAAAGGGCAATACTCCTAAAGGGGTCACTTGACCATTTCAGTCATGTTGACTTATTTGTAAATCTTACTTTGCTGAACATTATTGCTGTTTACAGTTTATCTCTATCTATAATGATATTCAAGATAATAACCAAAAACAGCAAAATTTCCTTAAAATTACCAATTCAGGGGCAGCAACCAAACAACGGGTTGTCCAATTCATCTGAAAATGATAGATCTTGACCTGATAATCAATTTTACCCCATGTCAGATTTGCTCTAAATGCTTTGGTTTTTGAGTTATAAGCCAAAAACTGCATTTTACCCCTGTGTTCTATTTTTAGCCATGTCGGCCATCTTGGTTTGATGGCCAGGTCATCGGACACATTTTTTAAACTAAATACCTCAAGGATGATTGTGGCCAAGTTTGGTTAAATTTGGCCCAGTAGTTTCAGAGGAGAAGATTTTTGTAAAAGTTTACGGACGACGGACGCCAAGTGATGAGAAAAGCTCACTTGAACTTTCAGGTCAGGTGATTTATGAGTATCTAAACTACATTGGGTGGTACACTTCGATCTTTGTGGTAATAAGAAAGATCGCAGGTATGTAAACTGGTTCCCGGTTTATTATATTACTACACATGATAATACAAACAGATTCCAGTTTGTATGTAAAATAGTAAATACGAAACCAAAAAGTACTTTTTGATGAATAATCAATGATATGAATTGTTGCCCACGTCAAATTATCTTCAATTAAATTATAGAATTTTTTAATTTCTTTTTAAAAGTCGAGTACACCTTTTTCATTGGAGTGTGTTGGAATCTACTCTAAACGTTAAACGTTAAAAACAACAAAAAGGCAAAATTCTCGCTTCGGAATTCATTATTTTAATATTTTCATGCTAAATTTTGTCGTGGAAGTTTTTAAAGTTTATAATTTGAGAAGAACTAAAATATGGGTCAAGTGAAATGACAAGAATTGATGGGTGTATTTGATTACAAGTTTCTAATTACTTATTTCATTCTAATGTTTGTGTCAATAAAATTGTTCAAAGTTTAATGACAAAGACAAAATATTTAAAGATTAAAAATATCAGTTGGGATTGATTTTTACTTAAAGTATATTCCAGCAAACAATGCGTGTTCAAAGAGCAAACTATGCTTGCAGTGTATGCTCCCCTTGTCATGCTTCAATGCGATAGGTCGAAATACGTTGAGTTAGATCGGGTATGTCGAGTAAAGTCATTTTATTGGAAATCTCTATCAATAAGGCGTTAAAAGCCTACCATAAGCTAGGCAAGGACTTTCTGTCACTGAATACAAGTTTAAAAAGCAGCCTTCATGTAATTGAGCATACGATTAAACCCTATTCTCTTATATATTACGGAAATTTGGGGATATTTTAACCTTTTCAAAAAAATAAAATAATCTATAACTACAACTTTAAGATCCAGCTTATCCTAAGCCTCATTCAGAAAGACTCCATATTACATTTTGTGAACATTTACTTGGTGTCACCAGGCTTGGAAATTTGGGATCATCTTTCCACTACTAGAGGAGGCATATTTAGAGTCAAAACTACTACACGAGTCAAATATTCATTCATGGCAAGGATCCTTCAACTTCTTTCTAAGAATATTAAAGGGGTTAGCGAATTACATTGTTTACTTATTTGCTGATGATAATGTATTTTGTTTATAAAGGCTTCAGTAAACAATATTCATACATAGCTTGTAGCCATGATAATATTTAAAAAACAGAACTTGATGCTTCAACTCAGCGTGCTTTTATTTTATTTCTGAATACATTCATACAATATAAACACACATTATTTTCAACGTGCATATGTATGTGATAGTTGCAGCAGTACATTTAGTTATACCTTGTAATATTATCCTGGCTACAAACTACTAATGTTTTATTCAACACGTGTAGCAGTGTAAAATACATACCAACAACATTCATACGTTCTAGGTTAACACAATTTTCATTTGCGACATCATGGATAAAGTTTTTATTCCGTACCAATACATAAAACAAATATAAATGAATGCCTGGATTGAATAAAAAAAATCAAAAAAATCATATGCAATAATAAATTTCCTATAAAACAAAACAAAACAAAATCCATTTAAATTAAAATTTGAATCATAATATTTCTTTAAAATAATTATGGAAACATAAATATGTGAATATCTTTTAAGCCAAAATTAATTTTTTTAAGAAATTTTCATGATATTCATATGTTCTTAAATTTATTATGATACACACTTCTTCTGATTTGACACGGAAAATTAAAAGATGATAAATTTTTTTGTACATTTATGAAAACTTTTGTATATCACAAAATTTAAACTCTGATAATACATGTATACACAGGATGTTTAATGTCACCTTGTTGCTTTTGGTTTGCACGTCTACCTGACAATATATTGTTATGTAACATTATAAACCAAGTCTGAATTCACCTGTAAAGGGGTGAAATTTTAAAGGTATAGAATATTTATCAATAATAATAGTTGGGCATTGGTTTTTTGGAAAATGACGCTTCAGCGTCTTGTTCCAATACTGCTGACCTGAACCTCCATTACATTTCTCTGCCTTCCGCGTTTGGTTTCGTATATTTTCTTCCCCATTACATTTTTCCGCCTACCGCGCTTGGTTTCGTATTTACTATTTTACATACAAACTGGAATCTGTTTGTATTATCATGTGTAGTAATATAATAAACCGGGAACCAGTTTACATACCTGCGATCTTTCTTATTACCACAAAGATCGAAGTGTACCACCCAATGTAGTTTAGATACTCATAAATCTATTTTTATAACTTTATTGATTATGTGAAGTAAAACTAAAACATTGTTAAAACATTAAAGATATAATTATTCGGGGAATACTTGATAGTCTTTTCGTTTTACAAACAACTGTCTTTTTTATAAGAAAATATAATATGTCCGTGTTGGTCCACTTTCGACTGGTTATAAGACAGATCGAAGTACCGGAAATACATCTTTGTTTACAAAGTTACACCTGTAGAGTCTGTAACAGACTGTATACTGTATGACATGTGAATAAATTGTCGATATAGATGCTGGCTTTAATACAACGATTTGAGAGAGCGCCGCCGATTTATTGGCGGGGCGGGAGAACAGATTTGAAGCTCTCTACGTTTGATGCGTGCACAACAGTGTCGTCATAGCTGATTCGGCGCGATCACTGTCTTACAAATGATGAGTTTGCATAATGCACGGTGTTTTACTTAGTGGAATGTCAATAAACTCACAGTAAGAGTTATTGTTTACTTGCTTTTCTATTGTTTTCCACAGTAATTGCTGCGTGGTATTCTTTTAATTTCTCTGCAGTTATGGTTCTCTTTGGGCATGCTTTTGTGAGGAATTCGTCTGGTTCAATAGCGTAAATCAGCCCCTCAACTACTTTTTACATAAATACTAACTTTGGCTTCAACTCCTGTTTGGCCTTATCTGGAGATCTTGTTGAAGTTCCAGTTTGTCAAGCATTTTGGAGACTTATCCATCCTCTCTTGACTTGTAATCTCTGGTGATAAATTTTGCCGCTTGACATGTTTTATTTTGTTTCCAGGTTTGGGTCCCATACTGTGGTTCCATATTAAATAATGAGATCAATTCCTAAAGGTCTAGTTCATTATCCAATCTGACACAAATTTCAATAACTGGAATGCCACCCAAGTTGAATATATGGTGACCCACTTTAACAGCATAATTACTTAGAATTGTGTTTAATACCATGATGGTTCAAAAGCATAAACTTAAATGGAGACAGGACATGAAAGATTGTGGATTAGTGTAAATTAAAAATTACCTTACTATGATATATGGTTAAAGAATGAATATCAAATTGAGCAGAGTTGTTATAAAATATCAATATGGCAGATAAGTGGTTTCAAGTTTCATATAAAGGGACCTGATTGACATGAAATTAAAAATAAAAGGAGTATCCCTATTTGTCTAATCTTCAAGGTGAAATAAACAAGTATAACAATATTATGTTATTGTATAAATCTACAGAAATAGAATTTGCTTCAAGTAACAGAAATAACTATGTCACTAGTAACTTATTTAATGAGTTATGGGTAATTAGTCCTATAACATATGACCTCGGGAGCATTATTTACTATTTCTATTTACTGTTCTGATAAAAATTCTTTACCATCAATGTGTCACACTTCGCATTCAAAAATTAAAAAAAATAATGAAAATATCAGTATAAAAACGTTAAAAATTGAATAAGAATGCGAAGTCATATGTTATAGGACTAGTGGGGTTTACGATCTTGTTACAACAGGCTCTTCATAATCATTTGGTTTGAAAGGATACTAGTCCACTTGTATTTTTGTCCGTCTGATGAGTTAAGCCTCTTTCAACTGATTTTTATAGTTCGTTCTTATGTTGTAGTTATAACTTATACCACTGTCCCAGGTTAGGGGGAGGGTTGGGATCCTGCTAACATGTTTAACCCCGCGACATTATTTATATATGTGCCTGTCCCAAGTCAGGAGCCTGTAATTCAGTGGTTGTCGTTTGTTTATGTGTTACATATTTGTTTTTCATTTTCTTTGAATTGTTTGACATTGTCTTATCGGGGCCTTTTATAGCTGACTATGCGGTATGGGCTTTGCTCATAGTTGAAGGTCGTATGGTGACCTACAGTTGTTAATGTCTGTGTTAACGGTTTTCCTCTTATATTTTATGCGTTTCCATCAGTTTTAGTTTGTTACCCCGATTTTGTTTTTTGTCCATGGATTTATGAGTTTGAACAGCGGTATACTACTATTGCTTTTATTTACTTCTCGTATAAAGTATGATGGTATGATACTAAACGTGCTTGACTTTTATATGATAAAGAAGTTATATATCTATCAGTTTAATTGAAGTCTGGTCCTGGCATGTCAGTGACAGCCAGTAGTCTTTGTTATTTTTAATTATTGTCATATTGATTAGTTTATTCTTTAACCGATCTAACACTAGACCCAGACGTCTTTCTAGCTGTGTTGAAGATAAATTTGTGGCCTCGTACTGTTTTCTGAAATTTGGGGTTGTTGTCCTTTTAACACATTTCCAGTTTTGTTCTTTATTTTAATCTGAGTTCTACTATTTGCATGTATTGCCTTAAGTTTGTTCATTCTTCATTAGCTTATCAGGGGACCGCTGCAATCTTACAAAACAAGTGTAATCCCGTCATATTGTCTAAAGGCAGAAACCTCTAGGCTGTGTAAATCGCGATGTTTTTTTTATTCCCCCATTTCCATTTTGAATTTTTTTTGTATTGAAATAAGCCTTCTTTTCAATATAATTTTACTAAATGTCGAAGAAATGGAACGTGACAATTATGAGAAGACTCCAACATATCACTGCACCGAGAAATAAAATTCCCCGGCAGTTCCACTTCCGATTTGCACAACTCTACACTAATCACTAATCAAGTTGTTTCACCCGACTTGAACCTTTTGTTGCTACTTACAAAGTATGACTGAATATTGCTGAGTGAGCAATATGTTTTACCTATTTTAAAAGTACATATGGACAAACATATTTGTAAGTAAAACAAAACACCAAATAAATCATTAATGTTTTATTTTTACATTTCTGTATCGTTACAACGATGACACAGATGCTACATGAGTAAAAACAAACAGATTGAATAGAGCAATCTCCTTATTTGATAGCTTACAGATGTAATTTCAAATGAAGGAAGATGATATCACAGCATACTATAGCAGTGTGATCAATCCCTACTCATCTTAGTTTAAACATTTTTATTTATAGTGGATTAGGAAACAAGTTTTATCAACTTATATTAATCCTTTTCAACTTTTCAGGTGCGAGTGCTGCCTTGTATTAGCCTGCTTTTTTGCGAAAAATCTACATGGGTGTTTTTTACATGCAAAAGAGATATGGCTCTCTCTTAACACGGGTCAGCCATTTATCGTCGCAAATGAAAAAAAAATAACTAAAAATCAAGTGACAAGAATAATCAAATCGACGCTAATATTAGATGTTTGTTTTACTCTGTATTATATCTATGATATATCAGATCTTAGAAATAGACAGTGTTGGTAACAGGAAGGAAGTAATTTTTCAAACAATTCCTTTTTTTCATAGTTTACAAAAAAAAAAAAAATACATCATTACAAATGTGTTACAATTGGAAGACAATGTCATTTAGTTTTTAAAATTCAATTTGCAAGATAACAAATCTGCCTACATAATGAAAAATTCGAAAATAGATTCGTGTCTGTTACCATCTACTACATGTATATTATAAATGCACAATGTTCTCTGCTGTTATACACGTTATAAAAAGTAAAAAAAATATGTATTTTCATTCCGAATACTGTATATTATTTTGATATATATTTTAAAATGATGATAATAACTGAAAATGTCAGAGCAGATTAATCTAAATCTGATGAATATTTTTGCCACCTGTCGGATTTGCTCTTAATGCTTCATTTTAAGAGGTATAAATCAAAAACTGCATGTTAACCCTATGTTCTACTTTTAGCCATGTCTGCCATGTTGTTTCACTTTTTTGTATGGATAATAATTTCTAAGCTTTACATAAAGATTATTCATTTCACATACTAAATGAGCCGTAGGGCGTCAAAACCTGAACGCATTAGGAAAGAATGTCCCCCTTAAATGTGGTCGGTATACTAGGATACTAAATTTTGCAAATCTTAATAAAAAAAAAATGACGGTATATAAGTCAGATAATGCATATTTTAAGGTTTTTCTTGTCGTAGAACACACCTCAGGGTGTCGGAAATGGCCAAAGACAGACCTGCCTACCGGTGTGTTCTTGAATTATTTCATTGTGAACGGTACGAAAAATTTAGAATATACTGTTGGTGAACATAGTAGGTTTTCTCAGTCCTTGTGTCTTTTTGATAGTGGTATTTACAAAGATAGGTTTCCGTATTTGGTATACTCATCAAAAAAGATATCAGATACTTTCCTAAAGAAAAGTCAGCCGAATATTGTCTTTACAAGTGTTATTTGATGTGTATGGTTTTAATAAATATGTACAAACTCACCTGTCATAATGAATATGTGTATCTGTTACTGAGTTAGGTGTTGAAAGTGTATAGAGCTGTTCGCGTGAACCTAGATAAAATGAAAAATAAACACGTAATTTGCTTTGAGAGATAATAATAAAAAAAATGAGGTAAACGAGGAAATCTGATAAGGGTAATTGAAACTAAAGTCATTAGTATAGCGATAGAAGAGCAGGAAACAAGCAACTTATATCAGCATACCCGATGGAAACAATTTAAATTCACATGTTTACTGATAACAGATACTGTTAAATGACATTATTTATGAATATGCGTAGAATTTGATAGCTTGATTGATAGAAATGTTTTTTTTTTTTTTTTATTGAAATCAACCTTTTCTACGGGGAACTTATTATATCAAATATCAATCATGTTATTCGTTTTTGAATATCAATAGATATAGTCTATTCGTAGATATCAAATTATCTAGTCATTGTAAATTGCCAATAGTGATACGACTCAATTCGCACTGAAGTACGCTTTATGTTCTAATTCATAACTTCAAGCGAACATAAATTATTTACAAAATAAACTCAACACCTTTGTATGGGATCAGCTCGCCTGACAGTGTGCAGCAAAGCTTTAATTTTATGAAAGACAAATGCAACGTAAAAAATGTTCATCAGTGTTACTGTCTGCCTACTAGGCCGCTGCAGGTAACAAACACAAAAAACAATCTACAAATATAAAAACAATTTTCATTATGTACGAAAATACATAATTATTATGAATCAAATAAACATTCTGTTCTTACACACATTATTTTTCACATTAATAAAAAATAACACAGTCAAATAAAATACATTAGGTCGGGTGGGAGGGTGGGAAACTTTACTGCACCAAAAGCGAACCTCGAATGACAATATCTTTAATTTACAAAACCGCCAAAAGTATAGCACGAAATATATGAAATGACCTTATTCAAATATTATGGTCAGTTCTACCTCGACCAATGAAAAACATTTAACCTATTATATACTTTCAAACACGTGTAATTTCATAAACAAATACACGTGGTAATGTTTACATTCCGGTGTACGTAACTTTAATAAATATATTTATGTTCTAATTCATAACTTCAAGCGAACATAAATTATTTACAAAATTAACTCAACACCTTTGTATGGGATCAGCTCGCCTGACAGTGTGCAGCAAAGCTTCGAAAAATAAAGAAAGGGTAAAGAAAAAATACATAATTAAATCCCATATTATTTGTTACAGACAGTCTATCCTTCACAGACTCTTTAACATAACCGTCTTTTGCCGTGTCACTTTTCCACCGACCATGCTTTTTGAACAATCTGTCCTCTACACCAGCCGCTGCATCAGCCGATACCCCTCCTGAACGGAGACTATGCAGTCCAAATTTTTTACTATCTAAGCCTATACTCTGTAAACTTGAAAGTAGTATTTCCCGAGCTCTCGTGTATGACAACGGACCTGTACTTCTAAGTTTATAAGAATGATCAGACTTACACAAGTTAACGGATCTAAAAATAAATTCATCAGAATTTGATGTAATACTAGCTAATTTGAGATATCGTTCTAGCATACAGACAGGACAAGTTACAAGATTAGTTCTAGAAATAACCACATCCCTCCCTTCTCTGTAAATATCAGTTTTACTCTTCGCCAAATATAAATTTGCATGTGTAGAATAAATCTTTATATCGATACCTCTCAAATTAACTAGTTCTGAAAACCTTAAAAACCTGCATAGCTTAATAAACACATACAAACAGTTCTTAAGTCTTTAAGATTACTATTAGGATTACCATAAGTATGAACAATCTTTCGCAACATGTCTGGTGTAATAGGATCTTTCTTTGTGATAAAATGTCCCAATTTTCTCTGTGCTCCTTCGTTTACAAACGTTACTAATTCAGATGTACAAGGATTATTAAATCCAGCCAGTTTATGTGCCCAGCTAATGGCGTATATTACTTCATTTATCTTGCTTGCCGATTTTGCATTCTGTGAAATGTGAATCAAATATAGAGAAACTGTATAATCAGATGAAGGTAATGGAGTAATATTATGTATTTTAGTCCACTTACAGAAAGCATTAAAGGCATACTGGTACTTTTTACGAGTGTTCAGAGAACGTGAGCTCAAGCAGTACTCTGGTAGTCTAGCTTTCAATGTAGAAAGTTCATCTGAAATATCTGAATTCTGTTTCCATCTACCAACTCGAAAAATATCTGAAAAATGTGCAATCGTGAAACAAACATTATAAAATGTCAAAGTATTAAAAACTTATATACAAGTGAACCATGCCACTGTAAACATAACAGGACCTTGTCCAATATTTATTTGACCATGCCAGCTACAATGCTATATACATTAGTGCCGTGTTGAATACAACCATGCTTTCTACAATGTATATACACACTAGGGCCTTATCAACAACAACCGTGCCTGCTACAATACACATTCATGTACTAGGGCCTCGTTACTTTAACCTCGCCAGCTACAATACACATCCGTGTACTAGGACCTCGTCACTTCAACCTCGCCAGCTACAATACACATTCGTGTACTAGGGCCTCGGAACTTTAACCTCGCCAGCTACAATACACATTAGTGCACTAGGGCCTTGTTTTCCTTGTCGCATCTAACTTCACTGCCAATACTGGAGCAATAAAAGGCTCAGTGCCAAAAATGGATTTTCTATTAGAACCACTGACAAAAATACCACTTGTATTTTTATATTCAATAACATCAGATATGTAATCTCTGTAATTCATATTTTTATCAAAAATGAAAGGCCAATAGGTCGCAGATATCCATTTTGGTACAATTAAAGTACCTCTAGCTTTACAAGCAATTACATGTTTTATAGCTCTCAATACTAAGTAAATAGGTGGTACAATCCAATTGTTTTCACCAGACCAATTCTGAGTAAAACAGTCTACAGCTTCTGTATTTACATTCCAGAATAAAGAGTTAAATCTTTCTAATTTTGTGTTACGAGAACTAGCAAAACGATCGACTGTATAAGGACCCCAAAGGTCGTTAATAAAAGTATAGAAAAATTCTGAAACTCCCCAGTCTTCATAATCAATGATTTTACTGTTGTATGTTAATGGAGATTCCCTTTTGTAAACAAATAGAAAAAATGGAAATTGCTATATCTTGCAGTTTTTCTTTCATGCTTCTTGCTTGAACAATTCTGACACAATTTTGATTATCAGTTAGCCATTTTAAGGATTTTCCAGCAAATGCATGTTGATAAGACATCAACGCCAATTCTATGGCCTTTAGTTCCCTCCACGTGGAACTCTCTAACATTTCAGTGGATTTCCACATAGTGTGACAAATTTTACTTTCCAACTCTACTGTACATGCTCCGGCAGCTATGCTGCTAGCATCAGAATATACCATTACATGTGACTGACTATATTGATTTAATGTTTTAAAATTTACATTTGCAATGTTATCAAGCCAGAACTTTAATTCTGATATCACAAAACTTTTACTTTCTAAAACTAAATAACTATCCCATGACATTCTACTTTCAATAGACATATAGCAATATCTAGTCATTATTCTAGTAATATTTCCGATCACAGGAGACATACTTATAATTCTACCCGTTACCTGGGCTAAATTTCTGGCAGAAATATATGGAATTTCTCTGAAAACATTATGAATAGATTGTTATAATTCGTCAATTCTCATTTGAGGAATGCATTAAGTGAAATTACATGAATCCCAAATGATTCCCAACCACTCCAACTTCTGTACAGGAGTAAAAACTGATTTTTCTTCGTTCAGAAGAAAACCCGCACTCAAAAGTGATTGTTTCACAAATTCAGCATCTTTGATGCATTCATTATTTTCGTTATTCATACCAAATCCATCATCAAGATATAAAACTATTTTTATACCATTTTTTCTCCAATACTTGACCAATGGTCTGAGACACTTTGTAAATATGTAAGGACCCGTTGAAAGACCAAATGCTAAAACAGTGAAGCAATAAAATTTATCTTCCCACGAAAAACCTAGATACGTGTGCTGCTGTGGACATATATCCAAATGAAAATAACCAGATTTTAAATCAAATTTATACAGATAATCATTTTTCTGAAAGTATTGCACAGCTATTTTCCAATCTTCAAATTTAATCTTTTCCTTTTTTACCGATAAATTCAAAGTGCTCAAATCTAAAATTAGACGCCTTTTCCCAGACTTTTGAGTAGCTACACTGAGCGGATTGACAATGTAAGGTTGAAATGGGACCTCAATGACGCAACCTGAAAGAACAAGTTCATTTACAGATTTGCAAAATCATCATTCTTAAGAGCAGATTTGTTATTTTTCATGTACATGCTCGAAGGAGTATCAATAAATGGAATAAGATAACCATTTTTCAGTGTGTCTAAAATAAATGAGTTTGCACCAATATGCTCCCAGTACTGAATACTTTTAGCTAACCTTCCCTTTACACCAGAAAAAATACCCGTAGATTTGAAATTTTCAAAAAATCTTACTTGTCTAAGCAAAATCTCAATATCATGATTTAAACAATAATCACTATCAAATTCAGAGAATAAATATAAATACTTATCATTAACTAACTGTTCATTGTTAATTGTTCTGTTGTGTATTGTTGAAGTTGAACTGGTTGCGTTTGACAAGTGGACAGTTCTTCTTCCAGTGGCCAAATTGTTTACAGGCATGGCACATATCGTGCTGGGACGGCTCACGCCGCCCGCTGCCAGCTCGAAAGGGCGGCGGGTTCTGACGCTGATACTGATTGGAATAAGGATTAGAAGCAGTTTCAACGGGAGCCGGTCTAGAAGTTGTCTTGTAGGGATTTGGGCGACGGGATTTGTCTTTAGTCGAAGGCATGGCTCTGGACTCCGCCTGGCGGATTTTCTTTTCATCTTCAGAGTCTGAAACGATAACATTTGCTTCATACTCTCTGACAGAAGCCTAACCGCCGGCTGAAGTATCTGCTATGCGTATCAGTTTGTTTCTGCCCTTAACCTTATCTATGAGGTCTATGATGATACGTGACACCTTGGTTTCTGAACGGGGAACAAAGCTATAAACCTTGTTTAACTCGGTAATAGTTTCCTCGTTAAATTTGTATTGTATTTTGTTGCCCTCGTGCTTGAATTTAAGGGAAACCTCTTCTTTTAACTTTTTGGAAATTACGTCCTGTTCACGGACCAAATCTGATTTAAGATCTACTAGCTTATTGTCAAAATACACTTTAAAAAGTTCAAAAGTATTAGCTAAATCACGGCGCTTTTCTACTATGTGGTTTCTACTTTGTGATTTACCGGTTGAAATGTGTGAATGCTCAGTCTCACCTTCGGACATTGGACTTCCTTCTCTATTCTTAGACATACTCAGGTTAAGCACAAGCTTACAACTTTACTGCACCAAAAGCGAACCTCGAATGACAATATCTTTAATTTACAAAACCGCCAAAAGTATAGCACGAAATATATGAAATGACCTTATTCAAATATTATGGTCAGTTCTACCTTCTACACGTGTAATTTCATAAACAAATACACGTGGTAATGTTTACATACCGGTGTACGTAACTTTAATAAATATATTTAATTGAGTTGTTTGTGATGCAACGGTTCATAACTCGATTTTACTTAATTTAATGTCTCAACCTCCCATCAACTTATTTAATTTTATTACATATGAGTCGTAAAGAAATTTTTTTATGAAGCAGGAGTGGATATTCTGCCGTTTTGTTAACCTTCTTCATTCTAGTCTTGACAATATGTCATGCATGTTCAGCTCTATTACAAATTGGCAATACAAAATATCCTGATGGGAATGCTTTTATTTTTCTTGAGGGGTTGTTTTAGTCTGTAGGGAGAAAATGTATCCAGTTAGATATTTTATTTTTCTAATGTAATAAAGATCATATAGGATTTAGATATCCTATGGGATTATAACTTAGTTCTCCTCTAATATTTGATGCGTTTCCCTCAGTTTTAGTTTGAAAACACGAATTTTTTTTTCTCAATCGATTTATAAATTTCAATTATTGATCCTATAACTTTCGTAAAATCCTATCAGATTTAAAAAAATCCTCAGGGAGAAATCATATCCTGCTTGCTTGTGTCACTGTATTCACTCCTCCAGTTGCCGAACCAGGCGGCCACATCAATTTTTATTGTATTGTGTTACCTAACCAGAGAGGTACGATTTTATAAAGTGAAACTATAAATTGTTACCATCTGAAAAATATGAGAACCAAATCTAACGTAAAGCTAAAAGCTTTTGTTTTTTGCTGGTTTAATGGGTAAGAACAAGATATACAAATTTTATTAAGTATCTTTCTACAACAACAGGGACACTCGTATAGCGGAAAGTTTTGAAATAAAAGCGGTTTTATTTCAAGGATATTAAATTTCAAGTTCCTATAGAATATAACAGTAAACACAAATATAACTTCACAATCATTTAGCTAGTATCATTGATACACTAAAGTCTAAAGAAAAAGAAATGTTTCATACTCCTTAACATGTTCAATACAGTGGAAGCAGAACAACTGAAATAAAGATGTCACACTGCATAAACGATTTATTTTTTTTCTTCATTTTTTCGTGCAAAACAACGTAATTGTGAAGTCATCAGATATCAGTCTTTGTTTTTCATTTTTATTTCTTTCCTATGCATTTTGAAAAATTAGTTCCAATTTGAAATAATTGTATTTTCTTGGGACAAAACCTGGCCTTAATGCCCATACTTCTTTCTTAATGTTCAGCCCGATAACAGATTTATTTGCAATACAAAATATCACGTAGAAAATGTTTTCATTTCTTCTAACGGATATTTTAGTCCTGACAGCTAGTGATATATATCCTGTAGGATATTAAAATTATTCTATGGAATTTTGACTTAATTCTGTAGGATTTTAAAATCCCATGGGAGGAAAAATATCCTACATAATTTTGTCACTGTTTTCAATCCAGTTGGCAAGCAACACCAAATATTTGAGTGTATTGTACTACCTTAACCCAGGGTTACGTTTTTATGAAGTGAAAACTATAAATTGTTACCTATTAAAAGATATGACAACTACTTCTAACGTAAAACAAAAATCTTTTGTTTTTAATTATTCAATGAATTAGAACAATTTATACATATGTTTGTTATAAGACGTGTCGAGGTACTTTTCTATCCCAAATTCATGTATTTAGTTTTGATGTTATATTTGTTATTCGCATCGGACTTTGTATAATGCTTAGTTCGTTTCTGTGTGTGTTACATTCTACTGTTGTGTCGTCATTTTCTTGTATTTAATGCGTTTCCCTCGGTTTTGGTTTATGACCCGGAATTGTTTTTGTCTATCGATTTATGAGTTTTGAACATCGGTATACTACTGTTGCCTCTATTTACTAATTAACTTTCTATAACATAAAGGAAATTAACAGGGCGAAAACATGGTATTGTTTTCAGTCTACACATAAAACTTCACGATCATTTTGTAAGTATTATTGATGCACTTAATTCTAAAGAAATATAAATGTTTCATACACTTCAACATATTCAACACAGTGGAAGCAGAACAAACCTGTCTTCTTGAATTTGGAAGTTCAAACAACCGATTTAGATTCTTAACCTGCTCTTAATGCATGTACACTAATATGAATAAAAAAATTACCCTAAATAACATAGAAGGAGATCAATACTAATGCAATGTGAAGAACCATTATCCTAGGTCTATAATTTGTTTTCGTCAATTGTGAAAATGAAAACAAATGCGAATGAGTCATGCAAAAAATTCACAAAACACCGGAATGGATATTTTGTTTTTTTATGTTTCTCATTTCTTGACATTTGTCTTTAAAACTTGATGCTTATTAAATCCAACAGTACTGAGTTCTTAAATACATTGTATTACTTTATAGTAAATGTTTGCACCTACATAGATAACAATTAAATTCTACAAATTGGTTCAATATTTTCCAATAAATAGATCTATTGACACTGACCGAAAATCGTCTGAAACATAAGTTAATTTAGTTGTTTGTGAGGCAACGGTTCATGTATCCATTTGAATCAATGTAATAAGTTATATTCCCATCAACATTATTTACATTTATAGAAAAAACATATTTGCATATATTCATGATATTCATACATCTCGTTCTATTTAGAAAGTATGACATATACTTTACTATTGTCTTACAAGTTCTATTTTGTCATTAAGAATGTTTTCAATTATACTATCGATGTAAAAAATACATGTCTAAAACTGAAAAACGAGAAAGATCTAGCACTCAGTTAATGCCAGAAAATGCTAACATACTGAAAATAAATGTAGTTGTTTCTAACAAGAAAAAAAAATAACGAGATAAAAACTAAGATGAATCATTATTCAATGTAGATATTTTATTTTCGCATATAGTGCATAAATAAAATACATATGGATCGCAAAGAAAGAAGTAGAGGCAATAAGCTTCGTATTTGGCCAAAGTATAACTTCAAAGTTAGAATACATATTCACAAATTACTAAAAGCATGACGAAGGTACAAGATATTCAGAAAATAAGAACAAATTTATCATTGGACGAGTTACCATGGCAACAAATCATGACTAAATTGCATATTTGGTAAAATTACATAATTAATGTATTTCATTAAACTAAAGTATATTTAAGAATGGAATAATATGTGCACACCTGATCATGAGAAATAAACTTTATTTTTAATCAGATCATGTCAAAAGGTATAATAAGGCGTCACATAAATTACTGTTTGTTTAAACAACTGAAATAAAGATAAAGATGGCACACTTCATAAATGATATATTTTTCATATTTTGGCAAAACAATATATATCATGCCGTAATTGTGAAGTCATCATATAAAAGTCTTTGATTTTCATTTTTTTTTATTTCTTTACCCTATGCATTTTGAAACATAATGTTCATATTTGAAGAAGTTATCAAACATTTTATTTTCTTGGGCCAAAACCAGGCCTAAATTCCCATACTTCTTTTTTGATGTGACCTGAATTGATAATCTGCAGTTTTTTTTAACGTACTTCATTTTAGTCTTGACAAATATGTGATGCGTGTTCAGCACGATAACAAATTGGCAATACAAAATATCCTGTAGAAAATGTATTGTGCATTATGTTACCCAACCCCAGGGTTACGTTTTTATGAAGTGAAAAGTATAAATTGTTACATATTAAAAATATGACAACTAACCCTAACGTAAAACAAAAGTCTTTTGTTTTGGTTATTTAATAAATCAGAACAATATATACATATTTTACTAATTAATTTTCTATAACATAAGAGAAATTAATATAGCGGAAAATTTTGAACAAAAACATGGTTTTGTTTACATACTATCAGTTCACAAATAAAATTTCACGATCATTTTGCAAGTTTTATTGATACCCTTAATTCTAAAGAAATATATAACTGTTCATACACTTTAACATATTGAACACAGTGGAAGCAGAACAGGTATGTCTTTTTGAATTCGGAAGATCAAACTTCCGATTCAGATATTTAACCTGCTGTTAATGCGTGTACAATAATATAAGTTTAACCGACAGCTTGTTTAATTCTAGCAAGACCTGTAACAAACATTCTGACAGAAATAAAGATGCTACTAACCATGAATAATACAGACGGAGATTAATACTTATCTAATGGGATATTTTATTTAATAGGGCCAAAACCTGGCCTTAATGCCCATCCTTTTTTATGTGTCCTGAGTTGATAATCTGCATTTTTTTTATAACGTTCTTCATTTCAGTTTTGACAAATATGTCATACTTGTTCAGCATGATAACAAATTGGCAATAAAAAATATTCTGTAGAAAATGATTTCATTTCTCATAAGGGATTTTTAAGTTCTAAGGTAGAAAAAAACCTTGTAGGATATTAAATTAAAAATATCCTATGGAATTTTGACTTTATTCTGTAGGGTTTATAAATCCCATGAAAGAAAAAAATTATCCTACATGATTTTGTCACTGTTTTCACTCCAGTTGGCAAGCAACACCAACTGTTTGAGTGTATTGTGTTACCTAAACCCTGAGTTACGTTCTTATGAAGGATAACTATAAATTGTTACCTATTAAAAAACATGACAACGAACTCTAACTTAAATCAAAAACCTTTTTTATTAGCTAATTCATGAATTAGAACAATACATATAACTACATGTACAATGACATTAGTTTGACCGACAGCTTGTTACATTCTAGCACTACCTGTTAAACCTTCTGACAAAAAATGACATACTTCTAACCATAAATGACATAGAAGGAGATCAATACTAATGTTATTTGATGCACCATTATCCTGGGTCTATAGTTTGTTCAAAAATGAATGCGTATGAGTCTTGCAAAGAATTTTAGAAAATACCGGAAAGGATATTTTGTTTGTCAATGATCCTCATTTCTTGGAATTTCTCTATTAAAACTTGACGCTGAGTAATCTATCTTTTACATGTCTATGTTCCAAAATAATATTTTTCACTTTTAAAGATAATATTTTGCACCTATATAGAGAACAAAATCACTTTTGTTTTTTTTAATGTTCACCATTTGAGTCTTGACAAATAGTTCATATAAAAAAGAAGATGTGGTATGATTGCCAATTAGACAACACTGCACAAAAGACCAAAATGACACAGAAATTAACAACTTTATGTCATCGTACGGTCGTACAACAATGAGCAAAGCACATACCGCATTGTCAGCTATAAAAGGCCCGGAAATAACAATTGATAACAATTTGAAGGAGAAAACTATTAATTTGTAAAAGAAATTATTTGATTTTAAATGAAAGTTATTTCTTGCAAATAGTTCGATTCATTAACTCAATTTTTCTCTCACTTGAATAACATATTACACGGAACAAACTATATATGGGAGAGGACGTCTCTAATGTTGTTATAACTTGTGTCCAATCCCTTTTGCTACTTATGCAAATAAAATATGTTTAAACTAACAAACTATAATCTAATAATAATAGTTTATTTACATTGTGCACACTTATATATCATTGACTAGCATTAAAATTAAATGTTTTACTGCAGGTGATATATTTTGTTTTAAATGTATTAGCGAAACACTTTGAACAGGTAATTACAATGCATGGTGTGTATGCCGTGTTATCATTAACATGACCGGAAACGTTTAATTTTATTAAACGTTAAATGATTTATACATTTATGTTTAATTTGCGGAAACTTAGTTTAATTAAGTTTAGCTTGGTAATAGAAGCTATTAAACGTTTTCAAAACGATGTTTATTTTGTTAAGAAAGCACACATCGTAGCTGTTTTGAGTTATGTTTTTATAATCAACTTCATCTGTTTTGATGCATAAAAATGTATCAAACGTTTAGTTAAGACTACGCAGTGTAAGCATATTAGTATTTCAATTGATTTAAATTTGAGTAATTTATCTTATTTTAAATTTATACATGTTTAGATATGAACTGGACTTTCAAGACTTGATGTATGTATCTTATCTGTATTTATGATTATAATAGTTATAACAATGCCAAGAGATAGAGGCAGACGTCGCCGACAAGACCAGGTTAAAGGTCCGGAGCCTCGGGTTAGCAGGGATCCTATGGAAGTACAACAGTCACAACCAGTTGTCAGAAATGTGAGAAGGCGTCCGCCAGCTGATGTAGAGCAAGAAGCATATATAGGAGGAAGACTGCGGATTGATGAACCCGAATTAGTTGCCATGCGACCTGTAGACATTCGAGTGAATGAGCCGCAATTAGCTGCATTAGGTGAGGTAAATGAAGTTTATGATGAACCTCTAATTTTACCTGGCTTTAATGAAGTCGACATATTTATAAGCCAAAAACCTAAGGACAAAATTTGGAATTTTGAATACATTAACTTGTCTCTTATGCATCGTAAGAATTTTAACAGCCAAACAAATAATGAAAACACAATTGGCATCAATGAGGGTATGCTAGTTATTCAAAACAAAGTTAAAAAAACAATACTGTTTGTTCTGTTGAAGATTGGACTGATTCATTTATTGCCTATGCCCAGGTCCTTATCGAAAGGTATCCTGGAAAGGCAAGTGCACTTTTTTCGTATATGTCCATAATAAGGGGTGCAGCACTGATCATTCTTTTGAAAAATGCTATTCTTATGACCAACAATTCCGTTTAAGGGTATCAAGGGATCATACAAAGAAATGGTCATCCATATATGTTTTTTTTGTGGTAACGTTTTCTAACTGCCAATACTCAAAAACAACAACACGCTGATGTTAGTAATACATGCTACGATTTCAATTTTAAAGGTTTTTGCAATAAACGCAATTGCCAATACAGACATGCATGTCTCAAATGTGGTTTAGATCTCTCTTCCTTAAGATGTCGTCGATTTATGGACAATGAAATTGATACTGATCCATCTAGGTATAAAAGGAATGACATTGCACCTTTGGTAAACAACTCTGCTAATAGACAAAACCCAAAGGAAGTTTTTAACAAAAGATAATTTACATATAATGTAAATGTACTCTTTTCTAATGCTGATTTACTTTAGTATGCTGACAGTATAGTATAGTTGATAACACTCCGTTTTAACTGTTGTATAGTATGGTTGATTTACTACGTTGACATGTTGTATAGTATGGTTGATATACTACGTTGAACTGTTGTATAGTATGGATGATATACTACGTTGAACTGTGTTATATTATGGTTGATATACTACGTTGAACCGTTGTATAGTATGGTTGATATACATGTACTACGTTGAACTGTTGTAAGTAATGTTGATATACTACGTTCAATTGATATGGCTGAGTTGAAAACCTATGTAATTTCAGAATTTGTTTAAGTATTAAAGTTTTTGTCATGGATTGATAAATTTTGTTTGGCGATGCTAATAAACGGATCATTTGGCTGAATTTATCACAGTTGGTGTCTGGTAGCTCAGTTGCCTTTGGAGAAAACATATGTTGGTTGCCCTTCAATGTTTTTTATCTTGGACATTAAGGAGAAATTGTCGATGAATGCAAAATGGTTGGCAGGTTGATACATAGTTAAACTGTCCTAATAAATCCATAACAAAAAATTGCCAAAATTCAAACTTACTATTTTTTGTTTTTTATTATGATCATATATTAGTTTGTCTTTCAATTTGTTTACATTTGTATAACGAAGGTAATCTGGAGTCGTTAGAAATATTACGAGGTATTTCAACGAATTTGGGTTATCTTTTATCTGTTATATCGTATTCCTTAATTGACTTTTGTTGGTTTCTTTCGAACATTTAATAATGAAGGTACGTTTTAATAAAATGAAATCTATAAATTGTTATCTTTAAAAAAATTAGCGAACCAAATTTAACGCAACACTTAAAGCTTTTGTGTTTGCCTATTCAATACATTAGAACGAGATAAACATGTTTTACAAATTAATTTTCTACAACAAAAGGGACATTCGTATAGCGGAAAGTTTTGAAACAAAAGTAGTTTAGTTTCAAATATATCCAATTGCTAAGTTTCTAAAGAAAGTATTCAGTAAACGCAAATTTAACTTCGAGATCATTTTGCAAGTATTATTGATCAACCTAATTCTAAATAGATCGAAATATTTTCATACACTTCAACATGCTCAACAAAGTGGAAGTAGAACAAGCCTGTCTTATTTTATATTAAAGATCAGATTCATTACTTGTTCTAATTAAAGATATAATAACATAAGTTTGACTGACAGCTTGTTACATTCTAGCAAGACATGTAAAACATTCTGACAAAAGAAGGACAAACTTCTAACCATAAACGACATAGAAGGAGATCAATACTAATGTTATTTGATGCACCATTATCCAAGATATACGTTTTCAAAATACCGAAAAAGTATATTTGTATAACAGTAAATTGAAAAGATCGAAGGAACAACTTTAACTAACTTCTTAACATTTTAAAACTTTTATTTTATGACTAAACACATCAAATTTTATGACAAAATAATAACACATAAAAGAAAACAACAACTTTGCTGTATTACATATATGCACAACAAAATTTATAAAAAAAAACAATTCATATTAATAGAAACTAACAGCTTTGCTTTTTTACATATATACAAGAACCATATACCTAGAGGATTGTTTTTTAATGTTATTGTGCTAAAATGGTATTTTTGTATTCTTGTCTTCATTTATGCTTATATCCTTTATCTTTATGCCGTTTTGTCTTTCTTTGTTGAAATATTTGTTTAAACACTATGTTGATTACAGAAGAGTATTATTAAAACACATTCGTTCTATATTTCTTGCAAGGTTTTTGTTCTTATGTAAACCTTAGCGGATGGATGAAAGCATTTTCATTTTCTGTATTTATCACGATTTTATTAATTTCTAAGCATTGTTTTGTAAATAAAGGCATTTACATGTTCGTCTACCAAAAAATGTGTTTATGATTTAGATGATGAGAAGGACCATACACACAAAGACAAATCATTATATTAGATTACATAGAAATAAGGGATTCCGTGTCAAATGTGCATTCGATGATCAATCAATGTAAACTCTTATTGTCCAATCAGAAAATGTCTGTAACAAGTCAGGAATACTACAGTTGTTGTACATTCGTTTGATGTATTTTATCCTTTGATTTTGCCATTTGATTAGGGACTGACCGTTTTGAATATTTGTGATTTTCCTTTTTCGCAATAATATATAAATAATGAAATATTTTTATATCACAATAGAATATCAATTTAACGTTAAAATAGATATGGTTTAGTGAAGACATTTAAGAAATTGTAAGTTCCAAGAAGTGTCAGGAGAAGAGAAGAGAACAAAACATCATTTATTTCTGAAGTCAAAAAGATAAAATGAACCTTAAGCTTTTAAATAAGTTATTTGAAATAAATAAATGAATTTTGATATAATCAAGATTCTTAGTTATAAAAATCGTAGGGTTTTCAATTTCAGTTTAATCAAATAGATGTTTAAGATGTGTTGGTAGCAAGATGAATGTAGAGTTTATATTAATAATGATCCAAAATCTTCATCTTATACATTTATTACAATATAATAGTAAATTGTTAAGATATATAACTAATCTTACACAGTTTTCAAACGATCGCTCACTTTGAAAATATATTTAAATTCGGCTAACTTGGTCTATTTTTTGTCTTCGATATGACTTTATTATAGTCAATTTTCTTTGTAAGATACAAATCCTCATATTCATTATAATACCATGATAAAGAATAAAAACTCTAAAACTGACCTTTGCAATGAGTACAAAGGTGTTATTTTTATACATGAAGCCCCCGACACTTATAAAAGCTGCTTCCCAAGAAACTTAAATATAAACTAAGATATAACAAAGCTTTGCTGTGTAACTCAAATGGGAATTCGATGATCAAGCAATGTATTGTCCAATCGTAAAATAATTAATTTATGCTTTTAGTGTGTGCACAAAACACCAAACTAATTAAATTAATCTGTTAATAGTGAAATGGGGTTCTACTTGAAGGATGTGTTTATGAATAAGAATAAATACACTGTTTCAATCTATTTACATCAGTTATGATAGTTGCAAGTTAAAGCCTCAATCACAACTGTATATTGTTAATATTGAAGGATAGTCAACAGCAGCATCCGATACCTAAAAGTAGAAAGCTACAAATAACATATCAGCCTTAAAACTGCAACATGAATTTATATAAACACTATCAGTACATAGGGAATACTTATAAGCATAGAATTAATCCCCAAAAGATTTGCATTGCATACTAATACTCGTTGGTATCTGTTTACTCCACATACTCCAAAACATAAGTGTATTTGCTACATTTAAAAGCAGTCAGCTTAATTCGTTTATGTTAATAGAATATTTTATCATACCTTGCATACCTAGTAGCACTTTGGCGTTTTAGTTTGGAAAAAAAATATAATTAATTGATAATGAATTAAGAAATATAGATCTTAATAATGCGAATCTCCGATTGCCCGTCCGTCTTTTATTGGTACTGTTTGTCCACTTTTGTTTGTAAGGTATTCAAATGATTTGGCCTCGATCATCACTGATGGGAATTGTCTAAATGCGCATCTGGTACATACACATTGTACTATTCATATTATATATCAATGACCGTCATGACTAGGATTTCCTAAAATAATAAGTGGTACGTTCCAATTCAGCGTTTGAAAGGTATTACTTAGTTTTGCCTATTACGTTGCTCTTAATCTGATATGCTTTCAATGCTCATATATTTAGAGTTTCGCTTTCAGTGATAGATAATTTATTTTTTTTTCTCTGTAGAGCAAAACCAAGATGTGTATACCAGAAATAAAAATAAAATATGACCTTTCAACCGACAAAAGAGAATGAGCAAGGTGTGCTAACATTATTCTTACCGTCAACTTCCTTTTTTTTGTCTTTTTCGACTTTAAAGATTCGTTTGATATATCTGAAATTGAAAAGGAAGATCCTTGACCAATTGATGCACCGTCCTTACTGTGTTCTCTTATAACTGCAATCCAAGTGGCACTTTTTTTTTAAATTCACTACTGTTTACCAAAACCTTTCAATCTATCACTTTAACATTTATAAACTCAAAACTCAAAGAAAAACAAATAGTTGGCTATACTCATTTGCTTAAATTAAACATATAAACCAACTAATGACTAATCAGAACTTCTTGGTTTAACATATTTGCGAGCGCTCAATTCATCTCACAAATGTTTATGTTTGGTGCTTTTCATAAAAAAAACAATCCAGAAAATAGCTTCAAATGTAAGGATTTTAGAAATGGTATTACTATTTAATCATAACTTTAAGTATGACAGACATATAAAATTATTCCGATCGACAGTAAATCTCTTGCCGAAATTGGATGTATGAAGTTAAAATAATCCCTTCGTCAACTTTACGGACGCCATCACGAATTCATGAACTGCTATGGAAAATCCATTTCACAGATGATATCGGTATGTTACTTTTGTCGTGCCTACTATCTCGTTCCCTTTTTACAAATATGACCTATTGAGTAAGACTATTCACCGGGTTTGTAAAAATTTGAGCTACACGAAGAGTGCCACGTGCCACAGAGCTAGTCAGATCACCCTCTTTTTTTTGTGGGGTTAATGTTGCTTAGACTTTATATGTTGTGTCTTGTGTTCTATAATTTGTCAGTTTTCTTTTTTTCTTTTTTTGCCATGGCGTTGTCAGTTTGTTTTCGATCTTTGAGTTTAAACATTCCTGTGATATCTTTTGCTCCTTTTTTTATTGTTTATCATGTTTTGATTCTCATCAAGTCAGCATAAGATGAATACTTTTCTCTACCATTCCAAGAAATATTTTTAATTGCCTCTTTATAGTTTTAAGCCGGACTCGTTATAGACATCATTTTGTTTACCTTAATATGTCAGATGTCCAAAACAAATTAGTTTCTTTAACAAAAGTATATTCTGATAAATTTACTTCCTTAATATTAAAAATAGAGTTTACAATAAAAAAATATCTTTACTTAGTCGAAGACAATGTTCGCATACACGACGAATCAAACATCAAGATTATTTCTAAATAGAAACCGGACAAATATGAACGATCAAAACTCTCGCTACTTCAGTAAAATTCTATTTCTGTAAAAGAAAGAAAAACAGAAGTGTTTCGCATATGACTAAACAGAAGTATTTTAGTGCCTTGTCTTTGCTACGACTACGATAAATCACCTTTTTATTCTACATCTGAGTAAATAATTTAGTCATAATCTTACCTTTGCTACTTGTTCCAAATGTCTTGGATAATTTGTCATTTAATTCATTAACCTGCTTTAGTTTAGATGCTGAATGTTTTGCTGCTTTCATAATAAAATCTGGCGATATCTTTATTTTTGTGTGCAAAAAGTTTGTAAATATATCTTCATCGGCACTGTTTTCCTCTTCATCTGTTCACAAATAAACAAGTCAAATGTTATTTTATTTTTAAAAGTCACATGTTGCGCCTGCCCCTAGACAGGAACCTCTACACTGTATTAGTCTTGTCTGCTTTTTTTAAAATTTTAGTTCATTTATATATTTTGAAGTTAATTAAGTATGACGTCCATTTTCACTGAAGTAGTACACGTTTTCATTTAAGGGCCAGCTGATGCCAGCCTTCGGGTGCTATATTTTCTCGCTCTGTAGAAGTTCCATTGTAGGTCTTCAGCTGTTATCTGCTCTTTGATTGGGCTGTTGTCTCTTTGACATATTTCACATTTTCATTCTCAATTTTTTACAAACTTTAATATGAATTTATAGATAATAAATGTGAAGTTAATTGTTGCCGTTCAGTAGTTGTCTTCTGTTGTATTTCATTATTTGTTTCGTTTATTGTTGTGTACATAAATAACGTCGTAATTTTTTTGTTTGATTTTTGTTTGATTTTTATCTCAAGACTTGTTATAGGTGACTTTTTGGTATGGATGTTGCTTATTGTTGGAGTTCATACGGTGACCTATAGTTGTACATTTTTGGAGGCTTTGATGGAGAGTTGTTTTCTTGCCAACTTTACAACATTTTCATATATTTATATTTACAGCACAACAAATGAATGAACTTCAAAAAGACTGTTAAAAAGGACTTGACATGCCTTATTGATACACCAAAAACCTCTTAGGACAAACAAATAACGAAGCGAGAATACAAGCAATTACATGCTGAAGATCAGCAATGTAACAACTTATAAGAAATTCTATTCTTTTCAAGACCAATATATTACTCAGTATAATTCCAAAATATCGACAGGATGCAAAACCGTAAGTGTAAATTAATATCTAATACTGATTAAAAAATATCCCACAGATAGTTTAACAATGATAAATTGATTTATAAGAATACGTTATTTTTGAAAATATTATCAAAATGTAATCAAGCTTACATGGAACGGTATTTTATATGTAGATATATATATATATATCAATATGTATTTTGTTAACGAAACGATGAAAAATATACCTTCTAATACTGTATCTTCAGAGGCATATTTTGCCAAATTTCCTGAAAACAACAAACATGATAATATTCAATTACTGGCATGAACCCTACCGTAAACGATTGTATAAGTGTTTCTGCTTTTCATGCGAATGTTTAAAATTGAACGAAACTTTACAGTTCTGAGTATAAAATCCATAGGATAAAAGAATAACCGTGTATCTTTGAGAGAACAATAAACAGACACACCCCAAAAAAAAAAAAAAGAAATCCAGAAAGACATTTAAGTATACAACAGGTACAAGTAGTATACATGAAATCCCGAATAAAGGTTTACCTTCTTCCTTGGTAACTTTGACAGTAACTGTACACTGTACAGAGCATCGTTCATAAAAGTCATCTACAGCAGATGGTTTGACAGCATTCTCAAATTTGTGACCTGTAGATAACGTTTTATCAACAACCTTAGCTATTTCCACCATTTTATTAACACGATTCTGGAAATCTTCACTTGGATTTTCAACAATTTCATCTCGTAATCTGATGATTGCTTCAATGACGTCACCTGTATTTTGCAGTTCATTGTTCAACCTGCCCCAACCTTTTGTAGGGGCACCAACAAAATTAAAGTACTTAATAAGCTTATAAAGAAGTGGGGTGTCGCATTTATCAAATCCGTCTGATCCTAAATTTGATAAAATTTCCTTCTCTTTTTCAGAAAGATTCAATACTTTGTTATATTTGCCCTTGGCATTTCTATACAAACGGCCAACACAATCTGGACTCTTTTCTTTTGGTATCAACCTTTTCAACATTTCTGGCATAGTTTTGACAGTTATGGATGCAATTAAAGCATCGCGTTTTCGTTCTGTGTTTCTTGTCACCATGGCTAAAAATTAAAACGATTATTTGTACTACTTGATCATGATAAAGTAATGCTGCTATTTCATATGTATACGTTCACGATGTTATTAAGCCTTTTCTTTGTACGATAGTGACTTTGAATTTCATTTTGTTAATGGTATTTTATCTACCACATTTTTATAGGTGAAATTAATATTACATTAAAAATATCAATTTCGTTAAGATTTTGAAACGTTATGACTAATGATGAAGTCACAAAAAATAATAAATCTGGACATAATTTTTTCTTGCATATTGTTAAAATAGCTTGGAACTATTTTAATCGTTTTTTTGGTTTTCTTTTGAGGAAGTATCAAATGCATCAACACTCGTTGTTCAACCCTAATGAGAGGCACCTGATGCATTCCGGTATAGGTAGCTAATATTGATACATGAGTACGTTCATTTACCAGTATCTAGTTATATATATATATAAAAACAGAAGATTTGGTTTGATTGACAATTAGATCACTCTTTAAAAGAGACAAAAAAACACAGAAATTACATTTATAGGTCACCGTACAGCCTTCAACAATGAATAAAACCCATTATAGCTATACTAATTATATATATTCTATTTTTCTTTTATATGGTGGTAAAAATGTGACTCTTGCTCATGTTTATAAAAAATTTCACTCACATTGTCTCCCTAAGACATTATAAGAATAAGGTGAAGAATGTTACTTAGTCATGATTGTATTCAAATGTATATTTGGCACACGTTTGAAAAAAAAGTTCATTATGCAAAGCCATTCAATGTAATACTGCGTTCATGATTAAAATTAACAACATTTAATGAAAATAAATTTACCAATTGATTTGAAATTCAAATAAAGTGTAAACTGTAAAATTTGTATTTTGAAAAAAAAAGTAAAATCACAAAAATACTGAACTCAGAGAAAAATAAAATTGAAAAGTCCCTAATTACATGGCAAAATCAAATGACAAAACACATAAAAAACGAATAGACAAAAACTGTCATAATCCTGACTTGGTACAGGCATTTTCAAATGTAGAAAATGTTGGATTAAACCTGGTTTTATAGCGCTAAACTTCTCATTTTGTTGACAGTCTCATCAAATTCCGTTATATTTACAATGATGCGTAAACTAAACAGACATAAAAAATAAAATAGCCAAACTATAGGTAAGCAGTCAATATCATGTAACAATGTTAAAAGGAACAATTTAGCAGAACACAAAAACATCTATCTACAAACACATTCATTGATTCGCGTGTTATAACATACGATAAATGAGTATGAAAATAAACATTGTTTCATTGCCGAAGATTTTAAACTGTTTTGGGCTTTTTATGTTTAAATTTGATTTACTTACAGTTTATGAAAATATATCTTTTCAATAAAAACACACAAACATATATCTATAGAGCTCTTAGCATCCCTGATAATTACTGTGCTTGGAGTTCTTGAAAATTATAATTATAAAGACCCAGAGCTCTTACAGTGTTTTTAATTGTATCCTCTAAATTGTTATTGTTATTTAAATGTCTGGCATAACACAGTTATCAATTCAATAAAGCAAAGGGAAATATTCCGAACGTCAAAAACATAGTTTGCTTCTAAACATTTCAGTCTGTAATTTGAATCTGGATCTTTGTGTCTTGTTTTTAAAGTTATAAATAGATACAATAGATAGTTCATGTAATGGAGACAGTCCAGGATGAAGGTCGCCGAAATTGTGACGCCTACTAAAAACCAGAAACGCCGGTGTCGCTCACCTGTATTTACTTTTGTTTTCGAAATCATGTAAAATAAGGTAAAACTCATAATTACTAGTATTACATATTAATGATAGAGGCACATACTGGTTAAATTTGGCCCAGTAGTTTAATTAAAACCAGGTCATCCCATTAGAAGAGTTACTTAAGAACCCTTCTTATTTTGTAAATTAGTTTTATGTTGAACCAATAGAAAGGTTTTTTTACAATATTTTCTTACACTTCTATATACCCTAAGTGCTATTTTTAACCATGGCGGACATGTTTGTTGGATGACAGCGACATCGGATAAATATTCAATTAAGATATCATATTGAAAATTTTGGCTAAGTCTAATTGTATTTGGCCCAGTAGATTAAGTTTAGAAATTTTTTGTGAAAGATTACAAAAATTTACGAAAAACATACTATCAATGACGATAACTCTTTAAAGGGTCATCTGACAATTGGTTCTATTGACTTTATTGTAGATGCTGAACATTATTGCTGTTTACAGATTATCTGAATCCATATCTTTAAATTCAACAAAGTAAAGTGAAGCACGGAAACCTTTTTCATAACATTTGTACTGACGGGCGTACGAGAGAAATATGATATTTACAAAATTGGGCTGATGTTGACAAACTTTTTTAATTTTACTCGTTGATGGTCACAAGTCGACAAGAAGAGGGGTACAATTTGTTCACATTGGAAAGCCGACAGTTCTCTAAACGTCACAAATGTGTTGTTAATCAAGAAAACTAGCATCTTGGTCATGTCAGCTTTAGATAATTTTTAGTTTGAATCAGAGTGATTCTTAACAAATAAGAAAATATCCCTCCAGATTCCTGGAATACCGACTGTCTGTTGAAATTCAAATCCTCCAAACTCAGCAAATATATTGACGATAAAAAAGTCCAGCATTTTGACAATATAATGTTCAGTATATTTTCTGGTAGATTCAGTGTGATTTGTCACAAAATATGAACTATTGTAACCCAAATCAAGAACATTCTTAATTATGTCACTATGCAGAAAGAGAATGAAATGAAATGAGAATTTAATTATCATAGTAAGATCATGTTTGCAACATGCTAACTCTAACCAAAGTCCCTAAATCATCTTTAACCACTGAACATGCATATCTTTCCTTTGTGGTCTCTTTTTTTAATTGTTGTATGCACACCACATGATAATTTCTAGAAGATTTGATTTGTAACAAAAATGATTCCTTCACAGTTTTCTAAAGATTAAAGGCCCATGCCATAATCTTTGTATATATGAACCTGGGCATTGCAGATTGGAAACGTCATATTTATCATGATAATGGTATAACTATTCCTATGATAATTTAGAGATACAAGTCCACATTTTTTAAAGTGGGTTTTCTGTGCTGTGGTTTGGGCTTTCTGCATTGCGACTTAAAAAATGGCTGCCATTACCATGAAACCAGCATAACAATGGCATAAATGGGGGATGCTGGTTTTGCTACTTTTGTAAAGGCATCCTAAAAAGGCTTAGTCGTTAATTTGCCAACTTCCTCTTTCATCGTCTTTTCTAGTCTGAACTTGTCCATATTTCTTGTACATGGTTCCATAATTAGTTATACCGGCATGTCGAAGGGTACAACCGTTTGATATTTTTCTAACAATTTTTTAATGGTTGAGAGCTTTGAGATCTCACCTTAGACATGTCAGATATGTGTAAATTTCTCTCCAGGTTATCATGCCAAATGATCTAACCGATATACCGGTTGAGAACCATGGGCATATCTCCACCCCCTATGTTCAATTATCTTATTAAGTTGTCAAGATTCCAACCATATTGATGCTGGATTATTATGCCGCGATAATTCAAATGGTATACAGATTTAATCTCCATGATTCATCCACATCCCTTGCCATTTGCGAATATCTTGTAAATGATGAAGATGAACAATCCTTAGCCATAAGTATTCCCGTTTATCGTCTCAAAATGATCTGATATACAGATTTAATAGTCAGGGTTCACTCCAGCTTTATTTGACAATTTATTTTAAATATTTTGTAAATGGTCAAGGTCCTTACCATATATATTCCGCTGCCTTTTGCCAGTATGATATGAAGGATGACAAACACTGTTAACCCTAATCGGATCTTACAATAATATGTCTTTTGAGCATGTTCTGTTATCATTCAATCGTGCTCAAGGGTTGAGCTAATAAAGTTAAGCAACTGTATAATGAAGCGAATATGCACCAGAAACCTTCGTCAAAATAAAACTCTTTGTCATAAATCAAATACAAAATTTAGCAAAATCAAACATGAAAGTCTTAAGCATTTCAACCAATATCTTCAAAAGTAAATCTAGCAATGTGGCAGGGTTTCCAACTATTCAACACTCAACTATCAGAAAGGTACTACCTTCAATAAGTAGTGTCACACAGACTGATATACAGGTTGCTAAAACGGACGTGGTAAAATATTAACCAACGTTATAATATAATACGCAGATCGCATAACATGCACGATTTAGTCAAACAATTCAAAAAGCTAAATCTTAAACTATTTGAGGAGAACTGGAGGCAAATAATAAACTTTTGAATCACCATCTTATCAAAACAATAAACTACAGGCCATTATGTATTCATAATTCACAATGTTTTACGGAAAATGAAATATTTACTTGTAGTAGATATTCATCAAATGTAAACATTCATTAAGGCTAATACGATAAAATTCTCTTATCAAGCCTTATGATAACGAACAATTATTTTGAGGGAAACATACACGAATCGAAACAAATTTCTAGATGCTAGTCGACTTTATAGCTTCCTATAACGATTGGACTAGTAAATAAACTCATCATAGATACCAGGACTAAATTTTGTATATACGCCAGACGCGTGTTTCGTCTACAAAAGACTCATCAGTGACGGTAATGCCGTGTTTTGCCTGTCCGTTCATTAGGGTAACCCATGCTTAAATCTTTAAATGATAGAGATATTACATAAAACAGTAGACGGTAACATAAACTATACCACCAGCTTACACCCTTATTATATAATTGGTTTTGATTTCAACACAAATGTAAGTTGTGTCCAACTAACAAGGTTGGAATTTAAAGCAGCCAAAACTTCATGGAGACATTTTGATAATTTTCAAAGCACTTTTTGTATCTTTCGTCCTTCTTTTGTCTTAATAAGAATAAAATTCGTTGTTTGTTTGAATATATTTCTTTGTCGTTTCTTTGGTTGGATTTGGTACTTAATATATGTATACAAAAAACTGCGTGTTGATAATTAACGAAGAAAGTTTAAGTTCAATTGCTTCATTACATATTATTGTCATCTAATTTGTGTAGGATCGATGCATTTTCAATTATTCTGTGGGGATTGGCCCCTTTTTAAAAGTACGTCTCCGACAGAAAAAGCATATTAGCATTCCTGTGTATAATTTGTTGACACAATTACTTTTAATGATAATAAGCTTAAATTAACGGCCAATTTACACACTAAACCAACACATTACCAGGGACAATACTGTTAAAGACTAAATATTGGATGCATTTTTAAAAACAAACCTATAATTATTCAACAATATGATTACAATTGATGACGTGTGCTTTAAACCCTTTTGCCCTAGTAAGCAAAAAAATCACAAATAATACCAATCCAGGTGATGAATACTGAAATCAAAATTAAATATCACGTTTGGCAATTTATTGAAAATGTCCAAGGAAGACAAATCAAAATGAAATGAATAATAATTTTTCCTTAAAAACGAGGCAGAAGGAAATTAAAAACCAAATTAAGAGTAACTATGTAACAACTCGTGTGATTCTTCCTTTTACTTTCTTTAAATATAGACTATGCATTTCAAATCCCTTTGCGGCTAAAGCTGTGCCACTTCTTAACGTTTTTAGTTGTAAATCTGATTTTTCCCGTTGTATTCGTCTGTTATGGTTAAGATAACTTTAAAGTCATCCATTTTTTTTATTAGATTTTTTGTTTGGATCAACGAAATTTAAACGATGTAAATACTATTTGATTTACAGTTTGATTCAGAAGAAACACCGACATATCTAGATAATACAATTAATAATCTTATTACTACCACAGTTTGATATTAATAAGTATTGTATTTTTCATTAATATTTACAAATTTTATATTAGTCTTACAAATCTTATCTTGAATTCTATCCTAATCATATCTTATTTTTGGAAAATCTTTCTAGAAATTCAAATGTGACGTCACTTGGTGCGTTGATGGCTTTGGCTAACTCGGCTGTGTATGTTTATGTGCAGGTTTAGATTGCTTTATGTAATATATCCGTGTTTATTCTGTAGTTAGTAAATACTTCGGTTTTATTATGTTTATCGTTTGTATAAAATAAAATTATAGCCCTTTTTTAAAATTTCCTTTTTGCAAAAGTGTGAATTATTCTAAATAGTAGGAAAAAGGCAGAAAAAACTAGCTGTACTGGTCACAGCTTTTTGGAACTTTTTGTCCTCGGTGCTCTTCGTTTTTGTGCTTGTTTTGGCTTTCGATCTTTTTTCTTCTAAGCGTCACTGGTTGGTCTTGTGTGGACGAGACACGCGTCTAGCGGGTAAAATTTTAAGCCTGGTACCTGTTGTAAGCTATTTCTCTGTCCTATATGTTCTACGTTTTATTTGTAGTGTAGTCCTGTCATGTAATGTTGTCATTTAATGTTCTAGGTAACATTGCCATAAAAGCGGGATGTTTTGCATACCAAAAATCCAGGTTCAACCAACCATTTTTTTCTCAAAATGTCCTGTACCAGGTCAAAATATAGGGCTGTGCGGCATATGTTTATCATTTTCTCCCCTGAACTTCTATGAGTTTGAACGTTTACTAAAATTATAACCAACCCCTAACTCAAATTTTTGACATCCTGAGAACAACATTTTAGGCGCTACCATAATTTTCTTTACTGGTTACTTCTTAATTGATGTCTTTATGAGATGAAACACAGTTATCATATTTGGGAACAAATTAACATATCTATGAATATTACCTATCTCCCCAAAAGAGGCGTAACTTGTGAAACAGCTGTATTTTACAAAGTGCAACCTTCAACTTTATGTTAACGGTCGACACAACCCATTATCATATCTTTGAATCACCCTTTTAACGATGGCTTTAGTTAATCGTTATTCAGACGTATTTTTGAGACTTTTTTTATATTTCTAATATATCAATTTACGGGAACATTATATTAATGATACGTAGGATTGTCATGTTTCTTTATGTTACTTCTTTTATTGATTACTGCTGGCTGAACCATATTTAAACCTATGTTTGAGTTCCTTTATCCAGCGACTTGAAGAATTATGACTATGACATGTAGCTTTGAATTAGGTTTAATAATTCTTCATCGTCTAACATAATTGCGACTGTGCCTATTGCTGCACAAATGTGATATTTTATTGAACGCATGTCATATTCTGAAAATCTGATGTTTGGATGATGAGCGATATAATTTCGCATTTGCGTTAGTAGCACAACTAGATCTTTATAGTTTTTGAAATCGTAAACTGCTCTATCCCAGCCATAAGTTAGACTATGATAATCATTGTAGAATCGAAATATTTTATAAAGAACGCTAGTATCACAATTGATAAGTCCATCTCCTGGCTCACTAAACATTTTTCGCTCGAATTTGTTTAGACCTAAATCTTGATTGATATCATATCGGAAATTCTGGTAGTCGTTTTGAATGCGTTCTGGTGTCACACCGAGATCGAAAGTTACTATTCTTCTTATCGCTCTCGGTGTGAAATCAAAAACAAGTAACGCAAGCTGAGCTATCTTTCTGCATTCATCGTCTGTTAATATATTCCTACTGACACCTGAAATGCGTGTATCAAAGTGTAAATTGTTTGCCTGATTATGCATTGAAGTATTAAATATAATAGAATTCAGATTGGTATGGCTTATGAGGAACATTGCTTTTTCATATAGCTTGATAGCAGTTTTGAATTTTTACTTTATCCTACAAAATTATTTTTTCATTCCATGCATAATAAGAATGCTTCTTTTATGTCACATTATTACAAACAGCTGATGAAGGGTCGTATATCAACATATTAACAAAACTTATCAAGAAACCGAAGATATGATACCCTTTAAGCGTTATTTGAAGACTTTTGAAACACATCAATTTGGAATATGTTACCTAATAGTAGGATATTCAACCGTCGTTACATAACATATTACATCTTGTAGTACGTTAAACCATTGTTTCTTACGGTCAACCTATGGACTGAAACGACTATTTACAAATGTCTTGTTCTCAAATGCTCCAAATCCGGTTAGTGGTATCGCAAACTAATTATTTGTTATTACTAACTAAATATGTTCATCGGTACAAGGAAATCATTCGTGAATTTATATCAACTTACAGACATCTTATACGTTCAAGTATTTCACATCCAATCTTTAATGGCGTTATTCTATAAAAAAGCACAAAACATATCGGCATTCACCTCCATACTAACCAAAACTTTAAACGGACTTATTCAGAAGGGATATTGTAACAATGTACGGTACGATTGTCAGGTCTTTGCAGATGGCATATTTCAGAATTAATAGTTTCACTCGTATGGTCTTTGCATTGAAATATACTCTTAAGACAGTTGTTGGCATGACACGGATTATGTTATTTTCCTCTTATATTTAATGAGTTTCCATCAGTTTTAGTTTGTTACCCCGATTTTGTTTTTTGTCCATGGATTTATGAGTTTGAACAGCGGTATAATACTATTGCCTTTATTTACTTCTCATATAAAGTATGATGGTATGATACTAAATGTGCTTGATTTTTATATGATAAAGAAGTTATATATCTATCAGTCTAATTGAAGTCTGGACCTGGCATGTCAGTGACAGCCAGTAGTCTTTGTTATTTTTAATTATTGTCATATTGATTAGATTATTCTTTAACCGATCTAACACTAGACCCAGACGTCTTTCTAGCTGTGTTGAAGATAAATTTGTGGCCTCGTACTGTTTTCTGAAATTTGGGGTTGTTGTCTTTTTAACATATCCCAGTTTTGTTCTTTATTTTAATCTCAGATCTACTATGTGTATTGCCTTAAATTTGTTCATTCATCATTAGCTTATCAGGGGACCGTTGCAATCTTACAAAACAAGTGTAATCCCGTCATATTGTCTAAAGGCAGAAACCTCTAGGCTGTGTAAATCGCGATGTTTTTTTATTCCCCCATTTTCATTTTGAATTTTTTTGTATTGAAATAAGCCTTCTTTTCAATATAATTTTACTAAATGTCGAAGAAATGGATCGTGACAATTATGAGAAGACTTCAACATATCACACCACCGAGAAATAAAATTCCCCGGCAGTTCCACTTCCGATTTGCACAACTCTACACTAATCACTAATCAAGTTGTTTCACCCGACTTGAACCTTTTGTTGCTACTAATCAAGTATGACTGAATATTGCTGAGTGAGAATATTTTTTACCTATTTTACAAGTACATATGGACAAAAATATTTGTAAGTAAAACAAAACACCAAATAAATCATCAATGTTTTATTTTTACATTTCTGTATCGTTACAACGATGAAACAGATGCTACATGAGTAAAACCAAACAGTTTGAATAGAGCAATCTCCTTATTTGATAGCTTACAGATGTAATTTCAAATGAAGGAAGATGATATCACAGCATACTATAACAATGTGTTCAATCCCTACTCATCTTAGTTTAAACATTTTTATTTATAGTGGATTAGGAAACAAGTTTTATCAACTTGTATTAATCCTTTTTTAACTTTTCAGGTGCGAGTGCTGCCTTGTATTAGCCTGCTTTTTTGCGAAAAATCTACATGGGTGTTTTTTACATGCAAGAGATATGGCTCTCTCTTCACACGGGTCAGCCATTTATCGTCGTAAATGAAAAAAAATAACTAAAAATCAAGTGACAAGAATAATCAAATCGACGCTAATATTAGATGTTTGTTTTACTCTGTATTATATCTATGATATATCAGATCTTAGCAATAGACAGTGTTGGTAACAGGAAGGAAGTAATTTTTCAAACAATTCCTTTTTTTCATAGTTTACAAAAAGAAAATACATCATTACAAATGTGTTACAATTGGAAGACAATGTCATTTAGTTTTTAAAATTCAAGTTGCAAGATAACAAATCTGCCTACATAATGCAAAATTCAAAAATAAATTCGTGTCTGTTACCATCTACTACATGTTTATTATAAATGCACAACGTTCTCTGCTGTTATACACGTTATAAAAAGTAAAACAAATATGTATTTTCATTCCGAATACTGTATATTATTTTGATATATATTTTAAAATGATGATAATAACTGAAAATGTCAGAGCAGATTAATCTAAATCTGATGAATATTTTTGCCACCTGTCGGATTTGCTCTTAATGCTTCATTTTAAGAGGTATAAATCAAAAACTGCATGTTAACCCTATGTTCTACTTTTAGCCATGTCTGCCATGTTGTTTGTAAAGCCGGGTCATCGGACACATTTAAAAAAAAAATACCGTAATGATGATTATGGCCAAGTTTGGTTAAATTTGTCTCAGTAGTTGCAGAGAAGAAGATTTCTGTAAAAGATTACAAAAAATTACGGAAACTTGTTAAAAATTGACTCTAAAGAGCAATAACTCCTTAAGGGGTCAACTGACAAATTTGTTCATGTGACTTATTTGTAGATCTTGCTTTGCTGAACATTATTGTTGTGACAGTTTATCTCTATCTATAATAACTTTCAAGATACTAACGAAAAACAGCAAAATTTCCTTAAGATTACCAATTTAGGGGCAGCATCCCAACAACCGGTTGTCGGATTCTTCTGAAAATTTCAAGCAAATAGATCCTAATTTGATGAGTATTTTAGCTCAAGTCAGATTTGCTCTAAATGCTTTAGTTTCAGATATAAAAGCCAAACACTGCATTTTACTCTATATTCTATTTTTAGCTATGTCTGCAATGTTGGTTAGCAGGCGGGTCATCGGACACATTTTTAAAACTAGACACCCTAATGATGATTGTGACCAACTTTATTCAAATTTGGCCCAGCAGTTTTTAGAGGTGAGTCATTTTTAAAAAGCTAAGAGACGACGACGACAGACGACGGACGCCAAGTGATGAGAAAAGCTCATTGACCTTTCAGGTCAGGTGAGCTAAAAACAACAACAACAGCATAGCACCCCATCCTCTTTTTCAAAAAACTAAGTTAGTACAATAATGTCTTACTATGCAGTTACAGTAATATATTCATTTTTTTGTATGGATAATAATTTCTAAGCTTTACATCAACATTATTCATTTCACATACTAAATGAGCCGTAGGGCGTCTAAACCTGAACGTATTAGGAAAGAATATCCCCCTTAAATGTGGTCGGTATACTAGGATACTAAATTTTGCAAATCTTAATAAAAAAAAGAAAAGAAATGACGGTATATAAGTCAGATAATGCATATTTTAAGGTTTTTCTTGTCGTAGAACACACCTCAGGGTGTCGGAAATGGTCAAAGACAGACCTGCCTACCGGTGTGTTCTTGAATTATTTCATTGTGAACAGTACGATAAATTTATAATATACTGTTGGTGAACATAGTAGGTTTTCTACAGTCCTTGTGTCTTTTTGATAGTGGTATTTACAAAGATAGGTTTCCGTATTTCGTATACTCATCAAAAAAGATATCAGATACTTTCCTAAAGAAAAGTCAGCCGAATATTGTCTTTACAAGTGTTATTTGATGTGTATGGTTTTAATAAATATGTACAAACTCACCTGCCATAATGCATATGTGTATCTGTTACTGAGTTAGGTGTTGAAAGTGTATAGAGCTGTTCGCGTGAACCTAGATAAAATGAAAAATAAACACGTAATTTGCTTTGAGAGATAATAATAAAAAAAATGAGGTAAACGAGGAAATCTGATAAGGGTAATTGAAACTAAAGTCATTAGTATAGCGATAGAAGAGCAGGAAACAAGCAACTTATATCAGCATACCCGATGGAAACAATTTAAATTCACATGTTTAGGCCAATTAAAATTAATTGATAGATTTTCATCCCCGCCCGCCCCTCTAAAATCTCCCTGCCCCGATTTGTTTTTATTTTTGAAAAAAAATACGATTTCCGGATTTTGTTCATTTACGTTACCGGTAACCGTAGATAATTTCGTTATGTAAAACTTCCTGTTTCAAATTTCGATTTTCGTATTTCTTAGAGTATTCTTATTGAATGATTAAGTCGATATATTCTGCTGATCTATGATGACAACATCATTTACCGAGGATAGAGATTGATTACGAGAAGGGCGTCAAATCTTCGGGTTACGAGTAATACGAGTAATATATATTTATGAATTTGAAAAAGCGGCACCAGCATATGGAGTATATGTGTCTAAATTGATACGTTACTCTAGAGCTAGCTCTGATTTTGTTGAACGAGGAATACTGCTTTCTTAAAAGTTGCTAAGACAAGGCTATGAATCAATCAAATTAAGGTCATCACTCAAGCAATTTTATGGTCGCCATCATGAGCTGATTTGCCATTATATTATGACAAAAGTGTGTCAGAAATCATATCTCAGTGATATTCTTCCTCAGCCATAACAACCTTCCATCATTACAGAACTGAATAAAGAAATAACATGACAGGTGTTGTATACGGTGCAGGAAATGCTTACCCTTCCGGAGCACCTGATTTCACTCCTGGTTTTTAGTGGAGTTCGTGTTGTTTTAAAAAATGATAATTGACATGCATTATATTAGTAACACCAAAAGAGTAAGTCGTTTTGAGATTGCTCACTATACGATATTTTGTTGAAGATCTCAAAGAACCAGTAAATGTGTTTTATTTCTTATGATTTTATTTCTTATGATTTTATTAGACTGTTATCATGTTAGAATCAAATACACTTATATTAATGGTGTAGAAGTTGGCATGCGGGAGAAACATAAAATGGGGCATCGAAAAATCCACATTATATTCTTATTACGGAAAATTACACGCATTACGTCCCGCAAAAAGTGACGTTTTGCGGGAATTCAAACGCTTAACGTTGCCGCCAAGAGTTACCTCCCTTGAAACTGTATCGGATGCCCTTAATTGTCAAAATTTATAGTAAACGCATTTTATACCAATGGTCATTACCGATGGTCATTACCGATTTGTTATTACGAGTAAATGGCAATATGTCGACTAAAAAAAATAAATTTCAAAAATTTCTTTATGAACTGTTACACAAGAAGTCACTGAAAAGTAACACAGTTTATTTAAGTTGTCTTGTAAATATGGTGTATTGTAGTCATTTTACGATATTTGAGATCTAGAGCTTCTTGAAAAAAGTAGACCTCAGTATAACTGTACGCAGCTGCAAAAAGGGTAGCTTTTCACTCGCAAGCAAAAGGTGTAAATTCAAAGGATCGTGCACAAAATTCTTGCAAATGCAAAAAAGCTATGATGCCGTGTGGAAGTTAATGTCACCTAAGCCAACATGCAAGAATGTAACTAGCGATAAAAACTAACTATGGCATCAATATTTAATTTTTACGTAGTATTTGTATTATAAAATTAATATATTGTCATGTAATCATCACTGTTGTTTATAGAAAAAGTTTTTGTTTTATTGAAACGTGTATAATGTAATTTGAAAAAAATACCTATATGGTCCAACCCGTTAATAACCAAACGAGTATTATACTCATATAGTCCGACCATACGCGTACGGTCGGACCATATGAGTATACGCATTTGGTCATGACCATGCATACGCGTATGGTCCAAATACTCATATGGTCCGGAACATATACATGTCGTGTACAAGTTGCGATTTTGTACAGGTTATAACATGTACAAAAATGTTGTACATGTTATAACTTGTATAATGCAAAAATACAAGTTGTAACATGTACAAAAGTACCTCATATATGTTATAACCTGTACAAAATATTGCTTAAAAATGGTTTTAACTTGTACAAAATCGAAAAATAAGATGATATTGACCTCAATAACTTTTTTTATTATTCCTTCATGTTAGTGTGTTTTGTCCTTTTTTGATACAGTTAATGTCCAGGGGTCGGTATTACGAAGCATTCCAAAGATCTGTCATAAGATATATCTTAGGACATGTCTTATGATCCTTTTATGACTATCTATGGACGTATCTTTATTTAATGAATTATAATTGTGAGTGTCCACTTTGAAGGCAATAGTAAAATACTTTCATTCTAATTGACACTAAAAAGACGTAAGAGGATAGCCAGGATAGATGTGTCTACAATTGAAATTGGGAATTGAAATGGGGTATGTGTCTAAAAGACAACAACCCGCCCATGGACCAAACAACACCTAAAGGCCACAAATACATGCTTTCAAAGTAGAGGATATATTTTAAACATCAAAATGACATTCGCCTCATGCAATGATCCTAGAGTTTATAAAACAAGATTGAGTTATAAATTTACATAAGTCATGCTGAAGGCCAAAAATGTTGAAGAGTAGATCCAAAGATATTGATAATGAAGCGTGGTCCAATGAAAACTATTTCAGCTCACTCTTGCTTTTACAGAGTAAGCATATACGACATTGTTTTAGTCTTTGCATGCTATAAAATGAGAGGGAGGAGTATTACCCAAAATTATTCGGCATCGTTCTTAAATTTTTTGGAAGAATTTAGTTACTAGTATCTAATGTAATTGTCATTGAGTTGAGGAAATGCAAGCTTTTAGTAAATAGTTTCACACTTATTTAAGCCATGATGGACTGCATATAACATACAATTACATGAAAACACATTTGCCAACATAAGTCATGAAACATATTTCTGAAACTTTGTGATCATTGTCCTCTACAGAAAAAGACACGTTCTGGCCTATTTATTGTTGTTCTTTATGCATTGGTGAATTTAAAGGTATATTTTACCTCATTAAGATTTATTTTTAATTTTGTACAAGTTAAAACCATTTTTTAGCAATATTTTGTACAGGTTATAACATGTATGAGGTACTTTTGTACATGTTATAACTTGTATTTTTGCATTATACAAGTTATAACATGTACAATATTTTTGTACATGTTATAACCTGTACAAAATCGCAACTTGTACACGACATACATACTACCAGTTCACAAATAAAATTTCACGATAATTTTGCAAGTTTTATTGATTCCCTTAATTCTAAAGAAATATATAACTGTGTTAATACACTTTAACACATTAAACACAGTGGAAGCAGAACATGTATGTCTTCTTGAATTCGGAAGATCAAACTTCCGATTCAGATATTTAACCTGCTGTAAATGCGTGTACAATAATATAAGTTTAACCGACAGCTTGTTTAATTCTAGCAAGACCTGTAAAAAACATTCTGACAGAAATAAAGATGCTACTAACCATGAATAATACACATGGAGATTAATACTTATCTAATGGGATATTTTATTTAATAGGGCCAAAACCTGGCCTTAATGCCCATCCTTTTTTATGTGTCCGGAGTTGATAATCTGCATTTTTTTATAACGTTCTTCATTTCAGTTTTGACAAATGTGTCATACTTGTTCAGCACGATAACAAATTGGCAATAAAAAATATCCTGTAGAGAATGATTTCATTTATCCTAAGGGATTTTTAAGTTCTAAGGTAGAAAAAAAACCTTGTAGGATATTAAAATTATCCTATGGAATTTTGACTTTATTCTGTAGGGTTTATAAATCCCATGGAAGAACAAAAATATCTTACATGATTTTGTCACTGTTTTCACTCCAGTTGGCAAGCAACACCAACTGTTTGAGTGTATTGTGTTGTTACCTAAACCCTGAGTTACGTTCTTAAAAATATGACAACTAACTGTAACTTAAATCAAAAACTTTTTTTTTAGCTAATTCATGAACTACAACAATACAAATAACTACATGTACAATGACATTAGTTTGACCGACAGCTTGTTACATTCTAGCACTACCTGTTAAACCTTCTGACAAACAAATGACATACTTCTAACCATAAGTGACATAGAAGGAGATCAATACTAATGTTATTTGATGCACCATTATCCTAGGTCTATAGTTTGTGCAAAAATGAATGCGTGTGAGTCTTGCAAAGAATTTTAGAAAATACCGGAAAGGATATTTTGTTTGTCAATGATCCTCATTTCTTGGAATTTCTCTATTAAAACTTGACACTGAGTATTCTATCTTTTACATGTCTATGTTCCAAAATAATATTTATCACTTTTAAAGTTACTATTTTGCACCTATATAGAGAAAAAAATCACTTTTGTTTTTTTTAATGTTCACCATTTGAGTCTTGACAAATAGTTCATATAAAAAGGAAGATGTGGTATGATTGCCAATTAGACAACTCTGCACAAAAGACCAAAATGACACAGAAATTAACAACTTTATGTCATCGTACGGTCGTACAACAATGAGCAAAGCACATACCGCATTGTCAACTATAAAAGGCCCGGAAATAACAATTTATAACAATTTAAACGAGAAAACTAAGGCCACACCAATTTAATTCCTTGTTCGACGGACCAGCCCGCACCTATTTTTTTTTCAAAACAGATTTTTTTAATTTTTTTTATATTCCCGCTTCACGCATCCGGAAATGTAATCATGTCCATTTCCCGCACTGTTTTGTTTTTGTGAATATTATAAAAGATCTCAACATTTGTTTTTAAAATCACAGTCAAACTTGTATGTAATGATTTTAAACCTATAAGCACCCCACCACACTGTGTTAATAGCCGTGAGAATATTTGTTTCAGCATGAAACCAATTAATCCCAAGTGGGAGTGCTCCGATATGAATATGTAAGAGCGGAAATACCTGTACAGAACAAAACATTGGTTTCTTTTCCCCTTACTTATATTCCCTATAAAAAAATGTTCGTTAAAATAAAGTATGTAAAAAACTTCTGAAAGAGTTGCCTTCAACTGCAATTATATTGTATGCTGGCGATACAAAACTATCCATACTCGCTGCAGGTTTGTGCACCTGTCCTGGTTGATTCAGGGACCTGTCGTTCAGCAGTTATCGTTTGTTGATGGGGTTCATTGGTATTTTTCCGTTTGGATATATAAATTAGATCGTTGGATTTCCTGTTCGAATTGTGTACACTAATAGTTTTGGGGTTCCTTATAGCTTGCTGTTTGGTCTGCATCAATAACTGTGTAAAAGACCCTACTTTGACCTATGCTATGTTTGTTATTCTCAGGTTGGGAACAACCCTCCCTCAGACAAGAGGTCACTTTACTGTTGTAGAAAAGAAAATAGAAATACCAAGGATTTGTATTGTTCTACTATACAAAACCTTTGAAAACTTAGATTTTTTTACTCAAAAAGAGGAGAAATACATCATATTTTAAACAACTTTTCTAAAAAAGGTCCACTTATTTTGAATTATTTTAAACTGTTTAAGTAAATGTGTTAACATGGTTAAAGTCCAGGAGTATTACAAAATTCTTGGACAAGATTTGACCATTTAATACCAGATAGATATTATAGTTCTTTGGGAAAATATGAGACCTTGTGTACTAAGTGTTTTTTTACAAAAAAATATATTATAACTTATATTGACCCCTCATAAAAGTGATATTTATAACATTAAGGGGTTGTTCTGAACCTGATTTTGACTTGGATGAAGAATTGTCTCATTGTCAGTCACACATACATAGACCAGATTTAATTATTCAATTATTTCTTGTTGACCATGTTAAAAGGGGGAAAAAATACTTCATAAATTTAAAAAATGTCAAAGTACAAGTTTAAATCAAGTTTTAATCTTGTCAAAAACTACTATTTTATGTTTACAAAAAAAAATTATAATCGCTCGCCTTTGTTTTTCACGATTTGCGGCAAAAATTTGCAAACTAAATATTTTTTTAATAAAATTTTCAAATCGCTCGCTCGCCCCAATTTTTGGAGTCCAAAAATCCGTAAAACAAGAAATTAAATTGGTGTGGCCTAATTTGTAAAAGAAATTATTTGATTTTAAATGAAAGTTATTTCTTGCAAATAGTTCGATTCATTAACTCAATTGTTCTCTCACTTGAATAACATATTACACGGAACAAACTATAATCTAATAATAATAGTTTATTTACATTGTGCACACTTATATATCATTGACTAGCATTAAAATTAAATGTTTTACTACAGGTGATATATTTTGTTTTAAATGTATTAGCGAAACACCTTAAACAGGTAATTACAATGCATGTTGTATATGCCGTGTTATTATTAACATGACTGGAAACATTTAATTTTATTAAACGTTAAATAATTTATACATTTATGTTTAATTTGCGGAAACTTAGTTTAATTAAGTTTAGCTTGGTAATAGAAGCTATTAAACGTTTTCAAAACGATGTTTATTTTTGTTAAGAAAGCACACATCGTAGCTGTTTTGAGTTATGTTTTTATAATCAATTTCATCTGTTTTGATGCATAAAAATTTTATCAAACGTATAGTTAAGACTACGCAGTGTAAACATATTGGTATTTCAATTGATCTAAATTTGAGTAATTTATCTTATTTGAAATTTATACATGTTTAGATATGAACTGGACTTTCAAGACTTGATGTATGTATCTAATCTGTATTTATGATTATAATAGTTAAAACAATGCCAAGAGATAAAGTCAGACGTCGCCGACAGGACCAGGTTAACGGTCCGGAGCCTCGGGTTAGCAGGGATCCTATGGAAGTACAACAGCCACAACCAGTTGTCAGAAATGTGAGGAGCGTCCGCCAGCTGATGTAGAGCAAGAAGCATATATAGAAAGAAGACTTCGGGTTGATGAACCCGAATTAGTTGCCATGCGACCTGTAGACATTCGAGTGAATAAGCCGCAATTAGCTGCATTAGGTGAGGTAAATGAAGTTTATGATGAACCTCTAATGTTACCTGGTTTTAATGAAGTCGACATATTTATAAGCCAAAAACCTAAGGACAAAATTTGGAATTTTGAATACATTGATTTTTGCATCGTAAGAATTTTAACAGCCAAACAAATAATGAATTCACAATTGGCATCAATGAGGGTATGCTAGTTATTCAGAACAAAGTTAAAAAAAACAATACTGTTAGTTCTGTTGAAGATTGGACTGATTCATTTATTGCCTATGCCCAGGTCCTTATCAAAAGGTATCCTGGAAAGGCAAGTGCACTTTTTTCGTATATGTCCATAATAAGGGGTGCAGCACTGATCATTCTTTTGAAAAATGCTATTCTTATGACCAACAATTCCGTTTAAGGGTATCAAGGGATCATACAAAGAAATGGTCATCCATAGATGTTTTTTTTTTTGTGGTTGCGTTTTTTAACTGCCAATACTCAAAAACAACAACACGCTGATGTTAGTAATACATGCTACGATTTTAATTTTAAAGGTTTTTGCAATAAACGCAATTGCCAATACAGACATGCATGTCTCAAATGTGGTTTAGATCTCTCTTCCTTAAGATGTCGTCGATTTATGGACAATGAAATCGATACTGATCCATCTAGGTATAATAGGAATGACATTGCACTTTTGGTAAACAACTCTGCTAATAGACAAAACCCAAAGGAAGTTTTTAACAAAAGATAATTTACATATAATGTAAATGTACTCTTTTCTAATGCTGATTTACTTTAGTATGCTGACAGTATAGTATAGTTGATACACTCCGTTTTAACTGTTGTATAGTATGGTTGATTTACTACGTTGACATGTTGTATAGTATGGTTGATATACTACGTTGAACTGTTGTATAGTATGGATGATATACTACGTTGAACTGTGTTATATTATGGTTGATATACTACGTTGAACCGTTGTATAGTATGGTTGATATACATGTACTACGTTGAACTGTTGTAAGTAATGTTGATATACTACGTTCAATTGATATGGCTGAGTTGAAAACCTATGTAATTTCAGAATTTGTTTAAGTGTTAAAGTTTTGTCATGGATTGATAAATTTTGTTTGGCGATGCTAACAAACGGAGCATTTGACTGAATTTATCACAGTTGGTGTCTGGTAGCTCAGTTGCCATTTGGAGAAAACATATGATGGTTGCCCTTCAATGTTTTTATCTTGGACATTAATGAGAAATTGTCGATGAATGCAAAATAGTTGGCAGGTTGATACATAGTTAAACTGTCCTAATAAATCCATGACAAAAATTTGCCAAAATTCAAACTTACTATTTGTTGTTTTTTATTATGATCATATATTAGTTTGTCTTACAATTTGTTTACATTTGTATAACGAAGGTAATCTTGAGTCGTTGGAAATATTACGAGGTATTTCAACGAATTTGGGTTATCTTTTATCTGTTATATCGTATTCCTAAATTGACTTTTGTTGGTTTCTTTCGAACATTTAATAATGAAGGTACGTTTTTATAAAATGAAATCTATAAATTGTTATCTTTAAAACAATTAGCGAACCAAATTTAACGCAACACTTAAAGCTTTTGTGTTTGCCTATTCAATAAATTAGAACGAGATAAACATGTTTTACAAATTAATTTTCTACAACAAAAGGGACATTCGTATAGCGGAAAGTTTTGAAACAAAAGTAGTTTAGTTTCAAATATATCCAATTGCTAAGTTTCTAAAGAAAGTATTCAGTAAACGCAAATTTAACTTCGAGATCATTTTGCAAGTATTATTGATAAACTTAATTCTAAGTAGATAGAAATATTTTCATACACTTCAACATGTTCAACAAAGTGGAAGTAAAACAAGCCTGTCTTATTGTATATTAAAGAACAAACTCCCGATTCAGATTCATTACTTGTTCTAATTAAAGGTACAATAACATAAGTTTGACTGACAGCTTGCTACATTCTAGCAAGACATGTAAAACATTCTGACAATAGAAGGACATACTTCTAACCACAAATAATACAGAATTTTTACAAAACACCGGAAAAGATATTTTGTTTGTCAATGTTCCTCATCTGTTGACGTTCCTCTATTAAAACTTGACGCTTATTAAATGTATCTTTTACATATTCATCACCTTGCTTAATATTTTGCACCTACATAGATACCAATTTAATTCAACAAATAAGTTTAGATCAACGGACACTGCGAAACATTCGTCCAAATAAGTTTAGATCAACGGACACTGCGAAGCATTCGTCCGAAACATACTTTAATTTAGTTGTTTCTTAGGCAACTGTTCATTCATCGATTTGACTAAATTTGATATCTCAACCTTCCATCAAAAAGTAAAATCATAAAAATACTTATCTCAGAGGAAATTCAAATCGGAAAGTCCCTAATCACATGGCAAAATCAAATCACAAAACACATAAAAAACGAATGGACAAGAACTGTCAACTTATCTTAATTGATAGGAAAAACATTTGAATAATTTGATACATCTTATTCTTTTAAGAATGTGAGAACTATATTTACCTATTGTCGATGTTGATAACAACTGAATCTTTCAAAACGTTACACAAAATTAAAAGCTAAAGTGTTTTGCTATTTGATATGTAAATATTTATATCTAATACCGTGTCGTCAGGAAAAGGTCATAACCCAAATTTAGATATTGAAAAGTTTTGAAACAATAGTGTTTTGTATTTCGTAGATATGCAACGATAGTTTCTTTGTAAATATAAAATCTATGGTAGTCTTACAAGTTTTATTAAGTCATTTAGAATGTTTTAATTAATACTATCGATGCAAAAAAAAAATCATTTTTAAAACGTGGAAGATTTAGCACACAGTAACATATCAGAAAATGATAACACTCTGACAATACATGTGCTTGCTTTTAACAGGAAAAATTAAATTGAACGAGATAGAAATTAAGTATGATGTGATGAACCATTATCAATTGTTTGTAATTTATTTTCGCCGGTAGTGCATACATAAAATTCATACAAGTCGTCAATATTTCTTTATGAGGCCAGAGTGGATATTCTGCTGTTTTTAAACGTTTTTCATTTTATTCTGGACATCTCGACAAATAATGCATGCATGATCGTCACGATTACAAAATGTCAATACAAAATATAGTGAGGGCTTTTTTTTAAAGGGTCAAGTAGTGAAATGCTCTTGGAAAACGAAGGCATACAGAATAAGGAGACATACTTATCATGCAATAGGTCACATATAGCCTAATCAAATTGTTGCAAGGGTTCTTAATGTTCTAGTTAACGTGGAACTCGTTTTACGGGGCATTTAAGTCAATGTCCCCATTCTGCCTGGACTTGGCTGTATATTACGGACTCTAAAACAGACTGCCTCTTTTTTGCAGGAATTTTACAGCCGGCATTTGTGTGCACCTCTCCTTAGTCAGATACCTGATATTCAGTGGTTGTCGTTTGTTGATGTGCTTCATAGTGTTTCTCATTTCTCGTTTTTATATAGATTATACCTTTGATTTTCCTGTTTGAATGGTTTTACCCTAAAAAAAAATTAGGAGCCTTTATAGCTTGCTTTTCGGTCTGAGCCAAGGCTCCGTGTTAAAGACTGTATTTTGACCTGTAATGGTTTACTTTTACGAATTGTAACTTTGATGGAGAGTTGTCTCAATTGCACTCATACTACACCATTGCATGTCTACTAAGTGACAGGAGATTGGTATTTTGATATTTTACCTTTTACTCTAGATTGATCCGAAACATAGCATTTTTCCAAATTTGTTAAAAAGGTAAAATTTATTACTACTAATGAATACTTTTAATTATTTTTTGGTAAAAACATATCAGCCAATTTTGACAATAAAATGCACAGGCATTATCGACCAGTAAACTCAGAATGGATTAAATAAAACAAATTGCTCCAATATTGGTATTTATACTGCACTCGTTCTATTTGAGCAGTCAAAATGCGTTGACTGTATATTTCTATGCCATATACAGTCACTGACCTGATATCACTTTTCCTCATGAATATTTAAATAGAAATTGTCTGCAACGAATTCGTTCACCATTGATTGCGGTAAAGATGTACATTTCATCGTTTTTTATATTTCTCCGTCTTTGTGATATGAGGCCTTTTTAAAAGGGTATTTTTCCAAATATTTAAATCAAATAAATAACATTAACACAATAAACAACAATTGAAAATGTTTTTTAAGATTGCAGTATAAAGACAATAATAGTGCATTGACTTGACATATCAACGATAAAAGGATTCGGCCCGAAATGGGGAAAATGCTCGACACAGCCTCGCATTTCCCCGTTTCTAAGCCTCATCCTTATGTCGTTGATATGTCAAGTCAATGCACTATTATTGTCTATGAACTGACTGCAATTCAGAGCACCATCATTTCCCCTTAGTACTCAAAATAATGAACCGTCACTCCAAGTCAGTAGTTCTATTATTTCATAATAGTTTGTATAACAAAATAAATTGACCACATCATCAACATGATCAAACATTTTTCCGAGATGATGAAGGCATGATCATCATGCCTGTATTTTATTTACGCAAGAAGCTGTTTCGTCTGCAAAAGACTCATTAGACTCATTAGTGATGGTCGAATAAAAAAAGGTCAAACGACTCAAAACTCCGAAACCTTTTGTCAGATACAGTGGGGACAACATCCCTAATGAGCCTTGAAATGATGAACTCAAAAGTCACGTGTAAAGAAAAAATCTCTGTGTAGTGATATTGGACATGTTTCTATTTTTTTACAAATGCCTGAACTTGACCATTTGTGGTGATTAGGGCAGTAGAGGAACATAGAAAAAATGTGTAAAAACTATGGAGCTATTAAATATGTTCAAAGTAATAACATTTCAAGAGCTTACTGTGTTAAAAAGGGGATATTTTACCACAAGGAGCCGCATCACAAAAGGATTTTCGGGGTATGCTAATTTACGGAAAAAGTAATCTCACTTCGTACCCCGAAAATTTAACCATATATGTGAAAATGTCACAGCTCCGAAACGAGCTATCATACATATCCAAGTTTACGATATGGACTGAGCTACAGGAAAAAGCGTTACCATTACCGCCATCCAGCTCCAAATTACAAGAAGATTATCAGAAGTTTTCAGAGTGATCTATGGATGATTTCACCTTGTACACCAGAGGAAATTGTGAAAATGATGGTTAGTACTTTTTTATTTATACCTATATATCCCAGATAGGTTAAGATAAACATTATTGATAAATACCAGCAAATACTCAATGAAATTTTCGCTTTTAAAATGCATTACTGGCACGGGGCTGAACACTTTTTTTAGGCACAATTCTAACTTTGTTTACCCCCGAGAAATCCGAAAGGCATTTGTTTATTATTGAAAAAGGCATGAATTAACATAATAGTTTTAGCTGTAAGTAAACATGACACAATAAAGTCTTTGTTATGTAATTATCACTCCGGTTTACAGGAATAACTGATAATCAAGGGAGATAACACACTTCATACGAGTAAACTGAGATACATCATCACATGTGCTTTTATCCAATAATTTGACCCCTGGTCAGTAGATATCATATGCAAATAAATAAACAGACAAACATGTACATGTATTAAGAAAATCATGAATTATTATTTCTAATGCACACTAGCAAATCACAAGATATTGTCTTTTTTCAGTGAAAAAGGGGGAGGGTCAAACCTTTTGAAAACAATGTTGCTGCACCTTTTCAACTATTAGGCTAGTTAGCTACCACTCATTGCTTCTAATATAAAAGATTTAAATGAAGGTTGATAAGCCACAAGGGAGAAGCATTGTTCTTCTTTGCGACTAAACTTTCAAGAATTTGATTTTGCTCTCTCAATAATACTTATGTATTTAAACCAAATAATAAATAGTTATCAAAGGTACCAGGATTATAATTTAGTACACCAGACGCGCGTTTCTTCAGTGACGCTCATATCGAAATAATAAATGGTCTTGAAATTAAATGAAAATGCTTGGTTACTGATCTTTTCGACTCCATATTTCGAATTAAACCTTGCGGCAACTGCTCCTCATGTACCACTGCAAACTATAATTAGCATTATTTTGATATGTCGTTATTTAATGACGCCATATTACGTGTGATGTCACAATGTTCCCTTTAACCCTCCTAATGCCAAAGCGACACATATGTCGTTCTAGTGTTGATGCCAAAGCCACATATACGTCGTTTGGGGGTTTGATGTCACGGCGACATATATGTAGTTTCAACAATAGTATATACTATAAATCAAAATGTTGCAATCTTCACTTCAGTAAATAATTAAACCTTTATGACATTGTTGACCATCGGTCATCTTAGTATATTTTGAAGCAATGACGATATATCCATGACGTCATTATGACGTTATAATTATGGCAAAAGTAAATTGAATTTTCTTTTTCAGAAAAAAAAACACGTTAACCAGCGGCAAACGGCAACGTTGGTTTTTATATTTGCAGATCTTTGCAAGCACATGTAGCTGAAATTTAGCGATCGACATAGGAGCTGGAAACACAAGATAATTGAATAAAACCGGGTCACCCTTTTTTTTGCATCGTTACCTATTAGACTTACATATTTAAAAACACTTTATTGACGCATTTCCGACAAATTCGATAAACTGTGTGTTGAAAAATGACTTATAAAGTTTCGCACATTACGTATGTTCGAATATTAATGTTTATGTGTTTATCCTCTAAGACAGTCCGAAACAGAAAATCGGCCTGTCCACTCATGACAGAATAATGGCATAAGAAAACTCCATTATTAACACTCAAAAGAATGTTAAGATTTGGAGTTATGAAAATTTAGAAAAACAATAATTGTCAGCAATGATCGATAAAACACACACTGTCAATGTTCACATTTTCCTATTTAAATTGAGTTCCTTTTATCTAAATGGTGTTTGATTGATAAGCGACAAATACTTGCAAGTTGACTTTAATTTGATAAACTAAATTTCATATTTATTAGTTTTCGCCCATTGGAATTACTCCTTTTGATGTTTAAAGTGTTCTTTATTATTGCTAGCTTAGTTCCGGCTATGAAGGTGGAAAAGGTTTATTCAATTTTTTACAAACATACGTTTCGTAAACTTAAGACTTTTATTTGTCTGAATCCCGTAGGAGAAATATTTTATTTTAGGAATGAAATCGTGTCACTATATTAAACATTATATATATATGGTGCATTTTTGACGGACACTTTCAGTCGGCTTCACATAATTGATAGACGAAATATTTAATTCTAAATTTTAACTATAGCTATTTTAAAACTGAATTTACGATTAATTAATTGCGTGTCATTTAGTTCAGCTACAAATATTTCATACTTGTAATTATAATATAACAATACGGGAATTTTGTTTAACTGCCAATGAACATGATGCGACAACAATCAAACAACGTTGAAATAAAGTGAATGTTAGCAATTTTGCAGGCAACCGTACGGCCTTCAACAATGAGAAAAAATCAGGAGAACTAATCGCCTACAGAAGGCCCTGAAATGTAAAATGGGAAACAATTTAATCAAAAAAATGAATGGCCTAATTCATAATACTGTATTTGGCTTATTCATACTCGTGTATAACAAATAGGTATTAATCATTTAATTGAGAGGGAAACAATGAAAATTAACGAATTTTAACCTTTAAATATTTGTAACGGGTTCTGTATTTCTATAACCAATATGATTTCTAGGAGATTGTATTGCTCAGGGACTTTTCATCTATTTTATCATCAGCTTAATTGAATTCCATATAGACCCTTTCAAGATCCTTATTTAAACATACAGGTTCATGACATTATTTTGGTATTTTTTAGCCATGCATGCATGCATGCACCATCTGCTTGAAATTTTAAAGGCACCAGTCTTTTCTATTTGAAGTCGGACTTTTCCGGATTTAATAGAAGCTAGGGATTTGAATTTTACTAAACGGGAAACCAAAGACCTGGTCATGAAATATTCATAACCAAATTATAGAGAATAAACTGAAGGAACAATATATTCTCCGAGTGTTTGGCATTCATTTTTGTAATTTAACTTAAAAGGATCTTGTCGATAAAATAATTCTCTATTTATCTGTGCGATGATTCACATTAAAAAATCCAAAATGAACACCCATTTTTTTGGCATTCGTTAGAAGACTTAGAAGAGAACACGAAAAGATATATAAGAGGACACACCCTCTAATGGCACAATTGTATTACACAGAACCAGCAGCAGTTTTAAGAAGAAATGATGTACGAACCCCTTTCATACAGTGGCGAGAAGAATATTTTCACGAACAACTTTGGGCTAAATATTGCATTTTATGAATAAATTTTATAAAGTTATTTCTTATGGGATGTCAATCAACCAATAGATGTTTTTGTTCTCACATATCTATTTGTTTATCAGGTTATATTTATCATTGAACAACCATCTTTTACTGGAGATATAAACACTAATTTTTTATCCTGAAATTTGCCAAATAGTTTACCAAATTTGGTTTGAAAAATATTATTATAGATGTCCACATCAGTAGAAAATAAAAACAATCAAAGATAAAATTATGACCATATAAACAAATGCATTTCCGGCAATTCCGTGTCTTTCAACATAAGGTTTGGTAAAAATCCACCCATAAATACCCTAAAGTATCTTTTTAAAAACTGTTATGATATGAAAATATGTAGTAAAAAATTGTAGGCGGCGCATAATACTTCTCTCAATTAAAAAAGATCTTTTTATAATTGCACGAATTCAACAGCATTTTGAAAAAAAATATCAGTTTACTTTACATTTGTGAATCTCCTTGGTCCATCAAGATGAAAATTTGTATAAAAAGATTTAAATCAGTCAATATAGAATTATCAAAACGTTCTCCTGGTCACCGCCCTTGTGAATGCCGTCCGTGTAGAAAAAACTACTTTATAAATCAATATGAAAAAATAACGCCAAAAAGACGACGTCAAAATAATTCGGCACTGGCGACGTCAAATTGTTATTGCCTATTGACAACGTCGAAACGTTGATTTTTTTAAATCTGGCATCAAGAGGGTTAAAACCTCATGTCGATTTCTCACTGATAAAAGATTTTCACTGAAATACATGTAAAAACACTTTTTCTCAAATAGATTTATGTGAAAGAACAAGTTTTGAAAATTTGCACTTCATTGCACTCTAATTATATGATGCAAATGACTTTTACAGTAGTTTATAGTGGTTTCTACAGTATAAAATACCAGGTTTCCACTGACAAGAAAAATTTAATAATTTGGTGGTTTTTTTATGGAATTTTCATTTTTGCATTATTTCTCTGTCAAAATGCACTTTAAGGCACTGAAATATTGTATTGAATGCTTAAACAGGGTCTGTGTATTGTAATTTAAGGTTACCTTCAGATGTTTTGTCCTTCTTTTGACTAGTGAAGGCATACTGGAAGAAATTAATTATGCATACACATTGTATTAAAAATAAATAAATATAGCGATAAAAGTGACATTGCCTTATAGTGCTGAAACCAGAGATGGGGTAATTGAAAATGTAATGGTTATTAAGTGTAATGCATTACAATTTTCCATGTAATTGAATGTAATGTGTAATTGAGCATTTTTTAAATTACATGTAATGGTAATTTAATTAATTACATTAAAAAAGCATGTAATGCTCAATTACTTTTGAATTACATTTCAATTACATATACTTTTATGGTGTTAATGATAAGGATTTGTGTTTAATAATATAAATTGTAAAATAATACTTGTTTTTCAAATATTGATATCACATACTTTTTCATTATATAAAGTCTATAATTTATACTGAAGTTACCATGTATATTAATATTTATTTGACCTGTAGATGTTTTTTTTTTAATAATTATTATTTAATTATAAATTAAATAAATGTGAGAATCATATATTAGTGTTCAGTTTTTAAGAAAGATCTTTTAACTAAATAGATTGATAAGTAATTATTCTCCCTGTTAAACAAAAACCAAAAAAAAGTGTCACTGTGAAAAATCTTTCTTTGACAGTTCATTTGTATTTAAAATCACTGCACACAATCATTTTGTTAAATACGTATACACAAAAGGATTATAGAAATAAAAAATAACAGCTGTAAAAACAAATAGCAATTAATCAGATTAAAATGTCCAGGGGCTTTGCCACTGTTACATGTATTTTTTTTTTATCTAATTAGCAAAATATTAAGACATTATTCATACATTATTTGTACTAAAAATTATTTTCAATATTTTGACAAGCACACTTTTTGATATTTTTAATGCAAAAAAAAATATTTATGATTTATGTATAATATCTGTATTTATATTATGGTTAATTTAAATGACTTCATTTCTGAGATGTCAAAATACCCTTGATGTATTGGCAAGTTAATAGGAACCAATTCCCCCTCCTTTCAATATGATGATCTTCTGATCATAGAACTTCCATGTTCTGATCAAGCAATATCTGCCACATTAGCTCCTGTCGAAAAGCTATTTAGAATTGATGCCAAAGTGTTCAGACCAGAGAGATTCAGGCTAAATGACAAAACATTAAAATAGCTAATGATTATCAAATACAACGCTTTAAACTATGTTGACATGAATATTTTACACATGCATTATTTATACATGTATAATATTGTTAAAAAATACAAAGTCAGACGAAATGTAATGTGTAATTTAAGTAATTACTTTAGTAAAGTAATTGTAATTTTATTAATTACATTTCAAAAACAGTGTAATGTGTTATTGATGTAATTGATCATTTTTGCAATGTAATGTGTAATTTAATTAATTACATTCCAATGTAATTGACCACAAGTCTGGCTGAAACAACTTTATTTTTTTTTCAGAATTGGACAAAAATATACAGATTTATTCAGAATGATATACCAATGAAGATTACATAAAAATATTTGGAAAAATCAGAACTATGGATTTCAATATGGGACAACATCCCTAATGAGCCTTGAAATGAGGAACTCAAAAGTCACGCGTAAAGAAAAAATCTCTGTGTAGTGATATTGGACATGTTTCTATTTTTTACAAATGACTAAACTTAACCATTTGTGGTGATTAGGAATGTAGAGGAACATAGAATAAATGTGTGAAACTATGGAGCTATTAAATGTGTTTCAAGTATAAAATTTTCAAAGAACTTATTGTGTTAAAAAGGGGATATTTTACCACAAGGAGCCGCATCACAAAAGGATGTTCGGGGTATGCAAATTTACGGAAAAAGTAATGTCACTTCGTACCCGAAAATTTAACCACATATGTGAAAAGAAAATGTTACAGCTTCGAAACGTGCTATCATACATATCCAAGTTTACGATATGGACTGAGCTACAGGAAAAAAGGTTACCAATTACCGCCTGTGTAGAAAAAATTAAAGATTTTGATCCAGTTAAGGTAATTTATTCCTAAATAGAAAAATCTGTAGTTTTTTAAAAACGAAGTTTTGTTAACAATTAATTTATTAACATGACCATATCAATGATTATTCATATAAACACAAAAGCGCTGACTACTGCACATCATGATACTGTATATATGTATATGGGTTGTTTTTGTCAGAATTGTGAACGTGCTAGCTAACAAGGTTACAGTCCATAGAAAGACAAACCACCCTGACTAGACACTTTATATTCGGACTATGATCCAACTAGTATTTGCTCTCACCTGCTAAGGCCACATTACTTGAGAAGAATCAGCAACTGATAATTTTAAAGTCGTTTGTTTGCCGAATCTGGGATCATTACCCAAATATTCGGAACCCGAAGCAATCATGCTACCACGAGACGATCGAGACGGTGCTTGTTTGTCTCATAAGTTTTGTGTTGGGTGGAAATATAAGTTTCCAAGCAAAACTGTGCACAAAAATGTGCACTGTGTTTTAAAAGATGAAGCTTTTATTACTGCAAATTAACTACAACAGACAAATATGATAATAAAGTTTTTATATGCAAACTTGGAAATCATAACTATGCACATCATCTCTATTATTCTTTATCGCACCTTTATGCGCATTTAATAATCTGTTTTCATAAGAATAAAATACTTCTTTTTGAAATGTGGTTGTTAAAGCTATGGCCGAAGCTTAAATTGTATGAAGCGCAGAGGTGAGCCACAACAGAAGCGTTCAAAGTATTATAACATGTGAATGCTAAATCCATGACATTATAAGTTTTATTAAAATTAACGTTTGTTTTGTTATGCACCCTTTCGATATTTACATGGTCAAAACATGCTGTCATAAATGTTGGGTTTTTAAAAAAAAAACATCTAATTTTTATTGTTGTCTGTTGGTACGCTAGTTATACCCGATATAAAGACGGCGCCTTATTGACCGATATTGTCAGAGGGTAACAGATTACAGATTTTATTAAAAAAAAAACTAACTTCTTCCCGGTTTCAATAATAATTCATAGAAGAAGAGGGTAAAACGAGTTTTTGGTATGATTAAACAAAATTTCAATTGTTCCTTATTTTCTTGGTTATGTTGTTTGGTTTTTGCGTTACGATGAAATTAGCTCCATTTTGAGTAAAAATGTTAAAGTTACATCAGAATATTTAATTGTGTTAATAGGGAGGAGTAAGACCAATCAGTATCGTAATGGTAATGAGGTTTTCATTCCAAAGGTGGATACCGTTGCTTTGGTCCATATGAGATATTTTTGAGATATGTGAATCTTTCAGGTGTCAATTTGGAATCTAAATTTTTCGTATTAAGACCGATTTTTAGTTTAAACAGTATTTGTAAATTTATATATATATCTATATTTTTTTTATTAAAGTACAGCAACAAAAGGAATTATTTCTAGACTAAAACTATATCAATATGGTCAAGTTGGGTTACTCCAGCAGAAAGATCGGATATCCATTGGAGGGTATTAAAACAACACGGTAGTGGAAAAGTGACAGAAGCAACGATGGTTAAGTGGTGAATTCAGTCAAAAAAATGTCTGTATGTGACCAATAATTTAGAGTCGTAAATATGTTTTGCTTCTTGTTCTAGTTCACAGTATATTAGTTAGTTTTCAAGCGTAAATGACGGGCCACTCGGCAAAAATAATTGTGTACTATGTAATTTGTATATTAATTATGGAAAGCGGACATGGTGAGCATGTACAAAACGTGTAGATCAGTCAGTAGTTAATAGAGTAAATACACAAAATAGAAGTTCTTATATATATATGTCGTCACGTTCAGCCTTTACCTTTATGCACTAAAATCGTTTATGCAGTTTTCCAAGCTAAAAAAATCATTTCAAATTACTACATATTTTCAACCTTATAAATGATATTATTAGTATAATATTATTTCTTTTGATAATTCTTCCGAATTTAAACAACAGTATTGTAGTTGGAAGAGATACCGTTGAAAGTTTTATATAATTTGATGCTCGCAAAAAATCTGTTTTGCTGTCTCCGCATTTGCATTTGCGACCGTCACATCTCTAATGGACAGCGACATATCTTCAAAAACATTACTGTTATTCCTTCGAAGCAAATAATTTGAACCAAAACAGGATGATGTCAATGAATAATTTTTATGCTAAAAAAAATAACCAATTTGTAAAATTAAAATTTTGTTTAGATGATATGTAAATTAAAATAAATCTAATGAAATTAATCTTGCTCTTCATTAAATAAGTGAATCTCCTTTTTTCGAAAATATATTAAATCATGCATTAAAAATTATACCTGGTAAACATAGAAGTGCCTCTGCCAAATTTAGAAGTGGTACTGCACCTTTGAAAATTGAGACTGGAAGGTATGAAGGTCTTTTAGTTGAAAATAGAATTTGTTATAACAGTATTTGTAATGAAATCTTTTAATTCAAGATGAACAACATGTATTAATGTATTGTACTGTGTATGAAGATTTGCTTTGTTATCTGTTTTATCAAGCATCTCTATTTAATGTTCATTTTTTGCAATTGTCTGATGACGATAAATTTATATTTTTATTCACAGATGAAAATATGTACTTTCATACTACCAAAATCTGCAATGATATTTTATTGAAAAGAAAATGCATTTTATATAGCTAATTTTAGTGTAATTAATGTATATACATTTTAGATAGTCTCACATAACTCTATTTAGAGTGGCTTTTGTATGTTTTATGATGTTGTTTTATTAACTTTTTCTATGTTTTATATAATGAAGAGGTGAGACTCAAATAAAATATTGTCTTGTCTTGTCTTGTCTCGCATTAACATATATTTCGCTAAATCAATATATATTATGGCCATGCATGACTTTTAAAATATAATTAATATGTTATTTTTATACATTAAAAGAGTTTAAACTAAACAAAATTTATATTTTATTGCTCCATTTTTAAAGTCAAATTTAAAAAAAAATCAGTTACATGCATCGCATTGGCAAATGTTCAAAAAGTATGTACAAAGGTATCACAATAATATACTGGACGCAGTTGTTAACAAAAGTCATATCACACAGCTCAAGCAATTTTTCAAATTCAATGAATAAATATATGTACAAATTAGTTTTATCATTGTGTACAATTATATCGTTATTTTCCAAAAGTATATGATAAAGCAAATTATCAGACAGTAAGATCAAAGGGGAATTTCGTAAAACAGCAACAATGTAACTTAACGGAAGATTTTGTAGCATTCGTGCAAACGCTTAACATCTGAATAATAGAACTTCCTTTAAAAAATATCTGGGTAAATAAAGGCAACAGTAGTATACCGCTGTTCAAAACTCATAAATCCATGGACAAAAAACAAATTCGGGATAACAAACTAAAACCGAGGGAAACGCATTAAATATAAGAGGAGAACAACGACATAACACTAAAATGTAACACATATAGACAAAATCCCACGAGAATAACAAATATAACATATATATATAACATCAAAACCAAATACATGAATTTGGGATAGACAAGTACCGTGACACGTCTTATCGCAATGTGAATTTACACTCAAAAATAAGAGAAAACAAACGACACAACGTTATAATGTAATACACACAGAAACGAACTATAATATAACAATGACCATATTCCTGACTTGGTACAGGGCATTTTTAAAGGAAAAAATGGTGGGTTGAACCTGGTTTTGTGGCATGCCAAACCTCGCACTTTTATGGCCATGTGAAATATAACATCAAAATGATAACACAGGACTACAATATAAATAAATTGGAGAACACAATTGACAAAGAATCACACGAACAACAGCCAACAAAAGGCAACAAGTTCAAAATTTTAATACGCCAGAAGTGTATTTTGTCCACACAAGACCTATGTGTGACGCACAGATACAAAAGTTTGAAAGCCGAAAAGAGTACAAAGTTGAACAGCATCGAGGACCAAAAGATCAAAAAGGTTGTGCCAAAAACGGCAAGGGTTTTCCGTTAAGTTACCAGAAAATCCCTATAATTTAGAGTAATTTATACTTTTGCAAACAGTAAATTTAATAAAATGAATATTCAAAAGATGTACATGATAAAGCTGAAGTATTAACTAATTACAGGAAACAACTGAAATACATTTACATAACCAGACATTTGAAACACAAAAGTAGACACATCCGAATACGTTTAAACCTCTACGCCAAGTGACGTCCTATTTGAAACTGAAAAATGACGAAAAAATGACGTCATTAGAATTAGTAAACTATGATACATAAATTGCAAAATAAAATTGAAATATTGACATTTGAAATAAATGTTTATCTCTGTTTACAGTTAAAACACAGGCACATTAACGCTTTAATTTCTCCTACACACTTTTGATGACGAAACGGCAGTTTCTGATTCCTAAAAAATCAAAAGTACACATGTCATTAATCTAAAACTGATATAAATGATACCGATTTCTCATTGTTACTGTAATTTGATTTGTCATTTTCTACATCTTCCAATAATAGACTGACTTCAAATGATTTAAAATATCTCTTTAAAATTAATTTTACTTACTTTATTGAAGATTAATGTTAGTCTTCACCATATGTTGACATCAATTATCTATGTATTATAACTTAACAGAAGATTTTGAAATGAAATCTTTCAATTTAGTACAAAATTAAAAAATAAATGCAATATGCACTATTAAGTGGATTTTCCCGTCTAGATCGTGTTTTGTTGTGTTTAATTTCAATATGATATGAAGATGAATTCATATACAGTTGTATAATCAGCAGCAGATGAATATAGCATTCTTTCATTGTCATCAATCCCATACAGAACAACAGTAGACGAGGTAACACAATTTGATAGTCTGAAAGAAAACTTCCTAACTGCAATATTTTGCAAAGCAGAAGCGTCAAAATGGACTCTACAACATGTACAAGTGTGAACCATTTACAATTATCTCGCGAGATGATCATGCGAACTTAAAACAAAACAACACAAAATCTCACCGCAAACTTCCGATTGCAAATGGTTTTGGATCTTGTGGAATAAGGTGATACGTCTGAAAAGAAACAAATGTCATTCTAGCCAATTCATTTGCATTTTATTTTTCGGGATAAAAAAAAACCGTTCAGTTATAAAGACATCATTCTTAGTTTATATGAAACCCTATTTTAGATCCCGACAAGTAGGTTTGACATATACACGGAGGAGCTTCCTCCACCTTTTTGCCTAACTTATATATCAAATTATATAGAACTACTTGATTGGAACTATACAATAATTATTAACGATCACGTATGGGTGTGAAATTGGGAGTTCAAAAGTTCAAGCTGACTGCAATTGCCATTAAAACATACTGAATGCTGAATTCGAAAAGCCTTCCAAATTAAATGAAACTAGCATGTGCAGATTTGGCATTTGACTGTTGTTTGTTTAAATGTCTGCCGTTATCATGGAAACATTAAACACGTGAAAAATTGAAAATGTGCAATTTATTGAAATATTTGTTGTAATAATATATGTACATTGAATTCACTATTTGAAATGTACAAAATTGCTTCCGTAATTGTGGTAATTTACCGATCGTTATGACATCCACCATTGCTTGCAAATTTAGTTATCATATGTTTATTTTTGTTTTTGGTTGTTTTAATGCTTAATTTTTGTCATATCGGGTGCTTTATATAGTTAACTATGCGGCATGTGTTTTGGTAACTGTCATATTCGTTCTTTGGCCCATACTTGCAAATTTCTACAAAATTTTGTCTTTGATCGACCGTTATATTTTGAATATAAAATACATCAGGGACATACATGCATGGAGAACTGTAATTTATTTGTTTTATTTTTGATTTGACCTGCTTTTTTGTTTTTTGTCTGGTCTCCATATCTGGTTTCCACAAATTTATACAGAAGTCATTGCCATCAGATAGTGAATTATCGTCTGTAATGATATACAAAAATGTTATTTATTAACATGGAGCTCAAATGATACCATACGTTTAATAGTTTTAATATGCACAAATATACTTATTTCACGGATATACAAATATATTTATACGATCAAGAAATAATTGGTTTTACATAAGTATTTGTATCTTGAATTTTGTTATACATATATCCTTCTGGATTTAAAAATTGTTGTGGAAGTCACTACACTGCTAAAAAGTCAAAAAGACGATCTGATTTGAAATTTTACTGTCTTTATAAAGATATGAACCGATGATTCAACCAATACATTCTACTACAAGACATTTAACAAAAATACTAATGTAAGTACTTGTGAAATATTGTTTTTTAGTAAGGTTTTTAGATACGTTATTCACGTGCTTGTTCACACTATACGGACTTTATATACAGGAGTGTGCTCCTAACGCAGAAACTTCTCCAACAAAGTTATGAGGAGGACAGATTAAAATTGACACTCCGTAAATTTTATGGACACCATCACGAATAGGTGGATCCATACAATGTGTCTTTAACCAAACTAGCTAAGGACATTTTTACCACATGGTAGATTGTGGTTTGTCATTATGTCGTCTAATCTTTTAATTACCAAACGTGACTTATTCCCGATTGTGACTGTTTTGCTGAGTGTGAATTCGCATTACTATAAGACGTGTTACGGTACTTGTCTATCCCAAATTCATGTATTTAGTTTAAATGTTTAATGTTATATTTGTAATTTTCATCGGATTTTGTCAAATGTGTTGACATCTTTTCTATTATATTTATGTGTTATGGAAAGAAAAATTAATCACCGCCGTCATTTATTAGATTTAATTTTGGTCAACGTAATCTGTACGATAATTTACGTTTGAAGTTGGATTCAAACTGAACATATATATATTATAGTTAATTGCTATTAATAAGTATTGCAATATGCATTGTGTTTAAATGCAATATCAGTATTTAGTTCTATTATAATCTTTAATCAATCCTAATTCTATCTTACTTTTGAGATATAGTTTTTCATGTGTGACGTCATTTTTCGGCTGTTCAGAAATTTTATATATTCAAATGTGACGTAACTTTTTAAAGCCTTTTCACCATCGTATGTGACGTCATTTTCATAATTTACTGCGTTCAGGCCTGGACTGAGTCGGGTGTGTCTACTTTGTATTGGTATTTTTGCATTATGTATTCGTGTTTGTTTTATGTAATGAGTTAATACTTCAGTTTCATTATGTATATCTGTTATATTCATTTGATAAAATTTACTGTTTGCAATAGCCTTAACTGTTCTAAATAATAAGGATGTTCTTATCCCAAGCATAAAAACATAGCCGTATTAGACACAACCTTTTTCAACTTTTGATCTTCAGTGCTGTACAACTTTGTACTTTTTTTCGCTTTCGATCTTTTATATCTGGGCGTCACTAGTGAGTCTGGTGTGAACGAGGCGTGTTTTTGGCGTATTGAATTTTAAACCTGATGCTTTTTATTATTCATTAATCATGTGTTTCCTTGTCTAATACGTTGTCCTATTTATTTGTATCGTAGTCCTGTTCTATTATGTTGTCATTTCAATGTTATATTTAACATTGCCATTAAAGTACGAGGTTTGACATGCCACAAAACCAGGTTCAACCCACCCTTTTATTCTTTTAAAAATGTCCTGTACCAAGTCAGGAATATGGCCATTGTTATATTAGAGTTCGTTTCTGTGTGTGTTACAATTTAACGTTGCGTCGTTTGTTTTCTCTTATTTTTGAGTGTAAATTGACAGTGCGATAAGACATGTCACGGTACTTGTCTATCCCAAATTCTTGTATTTGGTTTTGATGTTATATTTGTTATTCTCGTGGGATTTTGTCTGATGCTTGGTCCGTTTCTGTGTGTGTTACATTGTAGTCTTGTGTCGTTGTTCTCTTATATTTATGCGTTTCCCTCAGTTTTAGTTTGTTACCCCGATTTTGTTTTTTGTCCATGAATTTATGAGTTTGAACAGCGGTATACTACTGTTGCCTTTATTTTTTGGTCACTAATATTTGTGTCTGTAAAATGAACATATATAATGACGTTTCTGCGCAAAAATATTCAGAAAATCTCAGCTTGTTTTTTTTTATATTTTAATTCAATTTACATGTTTGAATATTTGATTTTTTTTTCTATTTTTGGAAATTTAAGGGGCCATTTGATCATGATGATGGCTCTATTCTTGCATTTCCCTTTACGAATATTCTTTGATAATCTATTCAGTTGGAAAATGTTTTCGATCAATACAAGCAAGTGTGTCTCTATAATACTATTGTGAAGCAGCAAAAGTGTCGTCGAATATGTGGACATTGAATGTATCTCGTCATTCGTAGAATCTATTTTGATGATAGATCTTTTTATTGTTTCTGTTCAATAAGTTTATAAACATATGTCCTTAAACATTGTGTTTTTAATCAAACCAGAAATACGTTATAAATACTTAAGATCTCGTATAATCACTGAAAAAACAATAATAAGTAATCAATCCTTTTCCCAGGCATGATAATATGCTCTATAGCGCATTTGAATAATCAAACAATTTATAATGAGGCAGTCGTTGTCTTTACAATTCTGCTGAAATAGCATTGACGTTGCGTAATCCTTTCGGCAACGTCATGTTTTTTCTCTCTTTTCCCGTCAACAACACCCTTTCAATGGCTGATATATGAAAGAGGAATTCGGTTACCCCATGGAAATTATATATCAAAAGAAAGGACAATAATACCTTAAAAACATTTGATTTTTATAGAAAATCGTAGGATTGGTTTAAACTGCAGAATAGATAAAGCTTGAAATTTCTTATTTTTGGTTCAAATTTGACGTTATGTCTATGTACTTTATGTTGTTTCATTACCATTTTCAAATGCCTGCAACTCGGAAATTCGATCGGTGACCAACTTAAATTTTTCGATTTTTCATTATCTTTTAATAGGTTCTACGTGCATACAATTTCTTATAAAAATCGGAGGACAAGTCATTTACGTACCTGTTACCTTAACCCTTATCGAATTAAGCCAATGAGGAATAAACAAACACACAGTGATACGCACAATACACCCAGTTTAAAAAAGTCCGAGTAGATGTTTATACAGGTGACAATATCAACATGAACCTATAATTTAGTTACTGACATGCTAGCTTCAGACATCAATTTAATTGATGAGAAGATTTATGTTTTAATTATATGATTATCAAACAAAATACCTCCCGTAAGGAGTTTATATAAAATAATAGAAGACATATTTTCATCTTTTATTATATTTAATTTTCAAAAATAATATATTTTACTGTTTAAGATCTCGTTATTGATATGATGCATTATACAAAGTGCGTTGTGCTGTCCGTTGTACTGCTATTAACCCTCCCGTCTAATGTTGGAGGTAATATTTATAAAGTAGAGAAGTAAGGAATCTCAAAAGTGTAACATAGAGCATAAAATATATTTGTCGACATTGTTTTTCAATTTCAATGATTGCAAAATGAAATGAAGAGACGTTTTGATACTTTTAAAATTGATTCTTAAAATAACGAAACATGTTGTTACTTAACACATAGTTTGGACATCCTACTTCTGAATTAAATCAAAATCCTTGTAACGTATAAACTCAAATGATGCAAAACATCTTATTGAAAATCAAAGTATCTTATAAATAAATATGTTGTACAAACATGTTGTTTTCAAACTATGTCTGACGGAGTATGAACCTTGGTGTTGGACGTGGCACATCTAAATGGACACCCACATTTGGCAAGGGTTTTACTATCGGTAGGAAGAAGACCATATTTCTTTATCTAGTCAGCCTTGTGGTAGGAATATATAAAAACTTGCTCAATTGCGTAGCTATATAAGGTAAAGATACTAGAAAAAGTATAGCTAAATACATCTACAGTCTACTTAGACGAGAATATTAGGTACGTGTCCTTAATAACAAAATCCAAGCCAATAAAAATACTTTTGTTATTATGTAGCTGTAAGACAAAAATGGGCATACAGATCACATCAAAATACATGAATAAAGTTAGAAAAAATAATAGAAACAAGAAAGTTTTCAAATCAAATAGCACACACAAATGATATAAGTAACTAACTTAAGTTGAAAATATTTTTCTGATTTCTTAACTTTATATTTCTTTGTGTAAAGTAACGAATTCTATTCTATAAAGGTGGACCAGTATGCTACGTTTCGTGCCTTGTCGCCGTGGGAGGAACTGCAATAGTCGGGACAACAACCATAATGCCAGCAATAGGTTTCACATCTTCTGGAATAACAGCTGGATCATAGGCTGCAACATGGATGGCTTCATTTGGAGGCGCCGTACCTACCGGTGGTATGTTTGCTACTTGTCAAGCTGCAGGAATGACGGGGGTTACTGCGAATTTTGTCAGTGGAGTTACTGGTTCCACTATTTCTGTTTGTGCTGCCTTGTGTGCACTGTTGTCGTAAACATAAACGATTTGTCTTATTTGAAATAAACAGCACATTGTCTCTGTTTTTCCTTTATATTAACAACATAACATGTAGCTCGTATTATATGATCATTCTTGATTTTTATAGTTAATACCTTATAAACTTTTGCAAAATGGTTCAGCAACAAAATAGAAACGTAACGCTACAGTTTTGAGTTATTCACTGTTCACAACAGCATTGCAATTATATGGGTGCACTAATTTTAAATAGGATTATTGAATATTAATATCAAGTTGTACAATCATATATGTTGCTATATCATATAAAATAAAAACATTTCACAAAAGAAAGCAGAACGATTAAAAACTAATCGTTTATAGAAAAGTTAAAGGTCTTCAGATATCACTTTCTAGATAAAAAAAAATATATAATTCATATATAGTTTTGTCTGAAATATGGAATATATAATAAGAAGGAAATGCAAAAAAAAAAAAAAATTGAAACATGACCGTGACATCATTTTCTAAGTTAGGAACCAAAGACTTCGTATTAAAACAATTAAGGTTAGTAAGGCTATCGGTTAATGAGTTACAAAAATAGAATTACAAATATTTGTTTAAAGCCTTTGAAACTTTTAATTAAAAAAAATGAATGGGCATATTGTATCGTTTGGTTTTATTGTATATTTCTGTACCAAAATAAATACATGTTTTTCTTCATGTTATTTCGACTTTACCCATATTTTCTATTGAATCCTAATATTTTTTACATACAATATTTCGATACCCATATTAATCTCCGCTCTCGAACAGCAAAATGTTTCGACTAAAGGTCGTTAGGCGACATTTTGAAAAATTAATAAGACTTATACGGGAAAATACAATCTGGTTTTAACTAGTTATGTATGACAGACCGACTCCGCAAGAGGGTATTTTGTGAACATGATAAGTCATAAAAAGTTCGATTCAATAATGATGATGATGATTCAGTAAAGTGCGTCATAATTAAAGTCAATTGAAACCTCAAATTAAAAAAAAAATGATGCATATGCGTTATATAACTTAATGGATAGTTTCCATTATAAAACTTATGTACATATCCTATTTTCCGGAGAAAACTCTTTAATTTGTCCCTATTTAAAAGAAGTTTACTTTTTTTTAATTGCTTGCTTCCAGGTAGCAATTTGCCTGATACATATTTGGTATTACATGTAAAGTGACCCCTCTCGTAAATATCCGGTAATCGCAATGCACATCGATCTGCCAGTTTTTCGAAAAATTCAAAGTTTAGTAAACAGGAAATTTATAAAAATGACCACATTATTGATATGCATGTCAACACCGAAGTGTTGACTACTTGGCTGGTGATACCCTCGGGGACGAAACGTACACAAGCATTTTTGATGAAGCAATATATATCGTCCAATTTCATTAATATCAGTGCCGTGCAAAATATATGCGGATATTTTGAAAAAGGATTGACAAATTGGTTAGAACAAAATGACATGTTAGCAGAACAGCAAAATGGACTTAGACGTAACCGAAGCTGTTTGGATCATTTATATATACTTACAACAATTATTAAAAATAGAAAGTTACAAAGAAAGATTCTTTCGTGTGCTTTGTGGATGCGAAAAAAGGCTTTTGATAATGTTAATCGGGACATATTGTGGTATCAGCTGATGAAAATTGGTATTAACGGAACGTTTCTAAAAGCAATTCAGTCTCTTTACAATGCGACAAAAAGTGCTGTAAAATTAGGAAACAACTTGACAGATATTTTCCCGTTTCAATACTATGTGAAACAAGGCTGTAAAATGTCTTCTACTTTGTATTCTATATATGTTAACGATCTTGCGGAATATATTCGCTCGCTTAATGCTGGTGTAGATATTGGTGACTTAAATGTATCTATTCTTCTTTTTGCTGACGATGTTGCGTTGATAGCTCAAAATGAGCAGAATTTACAAAAGATGTTGGACTGTTTAAACACATGGTGTAGAAAATGGAGAATGACTCTAAATACAGAAAAAACGAAGGTTATCCATTTTCGTAATACAAACATTGCTAGATCTGCCGTTGAATTTAAATGCGGAGATATTTCAGTTAATTATATTTCATCCTACAGATATTTGGGAGATAACTTGAATGAAGTTTTGGGTTATAAACATACAGTACAAAAAATTACTAAACCAGCAAGCAGAGCACTTTCAACCTTGTATGCTAAATTTATTTCGTGTGGTGGAATGACTTATGATGTGTTTACGAAACTATATAGGTCTGTAGTTGAGCCTGTTCTATACTATAGTTTTGGAATATGGGAACATACAAATTGGAGAGAGGTACAAGTTATACAGAACAAAGCATGTCGGTTATTCTTAGGAAGTGCTTCAAATGCGTCAAATGTAGCCATTCAAGGTGATATGGGATTTACAAGTACGAAATCAGCAGAAATTTTGGAAACTTTTCGTCTTTTCTTAGATTGAGCAAAACTTATGATACAAGACTTACATGTAAGGTTCATATGTGGAGTAAGGATTGTTCTTGGTCATGGGATAAAAACTGTATAAAGAAAGCACAAATTTTAGGTATTGAAAATGTTATTAATGATACTTTTTCCATCAAACATAAACTGCAAGAGATCAATCTTAACTATGTGAAAAAGATAAAAAAAAAAAAAGAGTGGGTTGAAAAATTGTTTAATGACAGAAATCAATGTAATGGTAATAAATTACGTATTTATAGAGAGTATAATCATGTTTTAGAATTTAGTTCTTATGTAAAATTAGTTCGTAACAGGCAGCATAGACGTGTTTTGTCAAATTTTAGAAATGGCTGTTTACCACTGGCAGTTGAAACGGGTAGATACACCAAGCCACAAATTCCATTAAATGAGCGTACTTGTATATATTCTACAGATAATTGTGTAGAAAATGAAACACATTTTTTTTTAAGGGTGAGATTTTTATTCAGTTTTAAGATATAATTTAATGAAAAAATCTGGTGATACTTGTGATTCTTTTAACGAACTTGATTTACAGGAAAAATTTATTTTTTTATGTCAAATGATGCTATTCAACCATTTTTAGCTAAAACTTTATATCAAATGTTTTATCGAAGAAGGTATTATGTATAGTAATATTTTTTTAGTACATCAGTTTAAATTGTTTTATAATATATGTTATATTTTTAAATTGTCTCATAAGTCAATAATTTGGCTGGGTACCAATATTTTAATTGTAATATTTAATAATTTTTAACTGCATATTATGTAATTATGTATTCATTGTGTTTTATATTGGTATGTGACACTATAATAAATTATTCTGATTTTGATTCTGATTCATAAACGAAGGACACAGATTGATTCATGACAAACTATTGTTTTGGTGATGGTGATGTGTTTGTAGATCTTACTTTACTGAACATTCGTACTGCTTACAATTATCTCTATCTATGATAAACCTATGAATCTATACCAGTAGTAAAAATATTTTGTAAAAATTTACAAAATTTACAAAAATTTATGAAGACTTTGAAAATTTACTATAAAGGGCATTAACTCCTTTAAGGGACCATATTGATCATGCTGACGTATTTGTAGGTCTTGCTTTGCTTTACATTATGGCTGGTTACAGTTTATCTCTATCTATAATAATATTCAAAATAATAACCAAAAGCAACAACATTTTATAAAATTACCAATTCAGGGGCAGCAACCCAACAATGGGTTGCCTTATTGGTCTGATAGGGCAGATATAATTTGACCTAACGACCAAATTTATCCCGTCTGATTTGCCCTTAGTGCTTAAGCTTCTAAGATTTTAGCATTTTACCCTATGCACTATTCTTAGCCATGTCGGCCAATTTGGTTGGCAGGCAGGGTAATAGGACACATTAATTAAACTAAATACATGTACCCTAATGATGATTGTGGCAAAGTAAGGTTAAATTTGTCATAGTAGTCTCAGAGAAGATTTTTGTAAAAGATTACAAAAATTTACAAAAATTTGATCAAAGTTGACTATAAAGGGCAATTACTCATTAAGGGGTCAACTAACCATTTTGGTCATGTTGACTTTTTTGTAGATCTTACCCTTCCGGAGCACCTGATTTCACTCCCGGTTTTTAGTGGAGTTCGTGTTGTTTCTTAATTATTTAACTGTTGATGTAAATGTCCTTTGGTTTTGTGAGTCTTTGTTTACTCCTTGGTTTTGATTGTTATTGTCTTACTTCGATGAACATTATTGCTGTTTACAGTTTATCTTTATCTACAATAATATTCAAGACAATAACCAAACAGGGCAAATATTCCTTAAAATTACCAATTCAGGGGCAGCAACCCAACAACGAGTTGTCCGATTCATCTGAAAATTTCAGGGACGATAGATCTTGACCTGATAAACAATTTTACCTATGTAAGATTTGATCTAAATGCTTTGGTTTCAGATATATTAGCCAAAATCTACATTTTACCAATATGTTCTATTTTTAGCCATAGCAGCCATCTTGGTCGGTTGGCCGGGTCACCGGACGTATTTTTAAACTAGATACCCAAATGATGATTGTGGCCAAGTTTGGTTAAATTTGGCCCAGTAGTTTCAGAGGAGAAGATTTTTGTAAGAGTTAACGATGACGACGACAGAGGATGACGACGGACGACGGACGCCAAGTGTTGAGAAAAGATCACTTGGCCCTGTGGGACAGGTGAGCTAACTAGAAGAATTTGACATAAAAAAAAATAACTTGACTAAGGAATGAAACGCAGCAAATTCGATTTAGAAATACAATTTAAAACAATTACCTTGCTTTAGAGGTCGGTCACTTAAAAACGTACAAACCGCATCATATACGTTGACGTATACGCATCTGCAGATATACCAAGAAGTATTATATAATCCCGAACTTAAAACTACAAAATGTATGATACTTTTTCCCTCTGTCCCTCTGGCATCTTTGGTCCCTCTTTTCCAACAATTATGTCAGCTACACAATTAAATACTACCATTAAAAGTTAATCAGTTGCCCATCTGCATTTTTAAAAGTATATATAATTAAAGCTCGGGATCACATAATGTTTGTTGGTAAAGCTGCAGATGCGTATACGTCAATGTATATGATACGGTTGATACGTTTTTAAATGATCGACCTCTAATAACCCTTTTTCCTGTCGTATTTGTTTGAAATTGTTTGCCTCCGAGAATACAGGAATGCCAATCTAAAAAAATATGTAGTAACGTAGTATAACGAAATCGGAGATCTATATTTTAATTAGATTGCAGGAATACAGTTTCACTTTAATTCCTCTTTAATTTTTGTGTTTCCAGTTCTTTTTTTCTCTAAAGCTGCAATTGACTTCGAGTTACTTTTATACAATTGTATAAAATTAATCTACTGATAGTTTTGAACAAATTGTTCCAATTCATTGTAACTTTGAAATGTCTTCCCCACATGTATATCACTGTCTTCCATTTTAAGAGTATATTAATTTTATTTATTAAGAAAAACTGTTCACTTACCTATATAAATATTTATAAAACTTCTCAGTAGTTTTAATCAATTTATTCACTAATTGCGACAAATTCCCTATATATTCCACGTTTTATTCCCGATCCGATGCCATTTTACTATAAACCCGGATGTGGGTACGCGTAGCCTACGAACGGCAATATGAGTATTCTTACCAGCATTCAGGTAGGCACAGACACTGCCATGTTCTAACAACATTAGAATAACTCCGCTATTTAAGATGTATTCACACTAAATCCTTTGAAATTTAAATTTGTAATAACTGATAATTTAGTCTTAGATGCATGTTTTGTTTTTAGCTTGTACTGACTTTGAACTAGTTTTCAGTACTTGCGATTACTCTCAGATGTTTATCTATTGTCTGTTTTTCTCATTTTGGGGATGTAAAAGTACTCTCCCATGTCTGCTATTTTGTTTATAAAGTTTATTTGTATTTGTTCCCACCTGAGGAGTTTTTCAGTCTGCTCTTATGTTGTACTGTTACACCACTGTTCCAGGTTTGGAGAGGGTTGGGCGCCAGCTTACATGTTTAACATCGCCACATTCTGTGTTTGTCTTTGTTACTAGGGTTATTAACGTCATTTACCCCAGAAATGTATTCTTGGTACTCATTTGCAGATAAAATGTTTAAAAATATGAATATAAACCCAGGACATTACTCTTATTTTAATGTACCTTCTAGACTATTAAAAAACGTGTTAAAATGTAATATTGAAAAGTATGTTTCAGAGGAATATGAACAAACTACTTTAAATAAACTTTCAAAATTGGATTCCTCATCCAAACTTTGTCTTTATGGGAAATTTAAAAGTAATTGTCAGTCTGAGGAACATTTAAATTGCAATATTTTATTCAAAGGCAATTTACTCTAAAAATTTAGGCTTAGTGATTTTCACCTGGACATTGAATTGGGAAGGTACAGAAACATATTCCAAGAACACAAAAAATATGTAAAATGTGGTGTCCTAGATGACGAATTTCATTTCTTTTTACATTGTGACAATAATATATCATTGCGTTCTAACCATTTTGCTTATTTGAAAAGACAATGTACCAATATTTCAGCATCTTGATACATTTAATTAATTAAAACTCATGCTAAACTCCATCCCTGAACTTGTTTGTCATATTGGAATCTTCATTTCTACAGAACTGACGGGTCAGAAATGTCAGACAAGCTTACGATTGTGTGTTGTTTTTATTATATAAATTGATAATTGAACTCTTAAAACATGTTCTATTACTCTACACATTGTGTTGTATTACATTATACATGTGTATTACATTGTATTGTATAATTGTTTGATTGTATTGCTCGACCCTTATGAGTGTGTAATTTTGCAATAAAGATTTTATTTATATCATAACCGTGTGCTAGACGACACGAACATACAGGTCATAAATTAATTTGTTGAATGAAATCAAATCGGTAACTACTGATGGATACCGTAGAAAGTACACATGCGTTTTGAGCGAGGATGTCTTGACATGGGTTGTAATTCTGAATCCACGGGGTCGCAAAGAACCTTGTGTTATCTTCAGCTTCGAACGTAGAAGGTTTGTGATATCTAATCTTTGCTGCTGTCCACTATACACACTGAACTTAAGAATAGGTTTAAATACATGTATGAGTAGCATGTAGCCAGGATAAAATTTTAAAGATAGAACTTTCTGCTTCAAATCAGCGTGGTTCAGTGAGTTTATTAACATGGTCATTTGCACAGTACCTTAAAATACTTTGATAAACGTTCGCCTAAATACTCGAGTAACAGTCATCTTTAAGGGCATACGATTCCATATTTAAATTTTTAAGAAAACTTGTATATAGGCTATTTTATACTTGACAAAATTAAACATGTAAGATTTCGGATATTTTCTTAACTTTCTGATTTTTGGACGCATTTTTTTACGACGGATATACATAACTTTTTTGTTTTAAAAGATAAACAAAAAAGTTACGGTCATCTTCAAAAGTTACGCCCATCTTGTGTCGGTTACGACCATCATCCACAATACTATAATTGAAGTTACGACCATCACACATTTAAAGTTACGACCATCATGCTTGATGTTTTGAATGACTATTTGTACGAAAATTGGAATGAATTTATGTATCAAATTTGGATTCAATATTAATGCACTCGAGATAAGCGTATATGAGACAAGCGGTTTGGCTCGAAAAATCTTTTACTGCACGAAAATCGGAAAAGAAAAAGTGATCCCTTAGGTTTAAGTTACGACCATCCGCTTACCACCAGTGCATATTGACACACAATAACAGACAGAGAGAGGAAAACAAAATGACGATTATTCTAAATGTTTGCGTAAAGTATAATAAAATCATGCACAGAAAACTAAGTTTATAATACATATGCATTGGTTCAGGAATTGGATAAACATTATGTTTCACCAGTCACTCGTTTCATATTACTTTAAGTGAGTTTTCGATTTTCGAACTTGTACGAGCATATATTGGTTTCGTTAAATTCGCCAGTGGTAAATAAATAATCAACTGTATTACCATTGGGCGCCATATCTAGAGTTTCTGAAGTACTGTTTGTGGGTAAGTAAAAGTTTCTTTTAGACTGGTTCCCTGTCCGTTGTCTGTTTGGCTCTGACATACAACAAAAGGTACCTGAGATACATGTATGTTGCAAGGGAGAGGATCAATCTTCTGATAAATTTTAGGTCTAGCAATACTGTTTCCAAATAACAATTTCGAGGTCAGTTCTTGGGATTACATGTATACTATTTATTACTTCCCGACAGCCATATGTTGAACTTTGTTGTCACAAAACGAGTCCTGATTAATTAAAGTTTAATTGATTTGTATTCATGATTAATTTTTAACCATGTCTAAGTAAAAAGCTTAACTATCAAATGTGGCTTGGATGGATATTTGAGTTACAAATTAAACTGAATTTTGAGAAAAGCTCGCCAAAATCCGATAAATCAGACGAGTATATGGATCTTTGAAAGGAATCTTTTCAATCGTTTGGATAGGGATTCAATTTAATACTTGCCATTGTGAGCTAAATGTGTGCAAAAATAAGCAAAATAAGACATAATACAATAAGTACATCAAATTCTTAATTGATAGTATATTTAAGAACACAACACTCAATTACTTATCACAGAATATCTATAAATATATAAAAACATAACAATTGATTTCTTATCACATTCTATAACGACACTAGTATTATTATATCTATAAAAAAAATATAAAAAAAGAGCATTTCATTGCTTATCACAGATTTGATCGAATGATAATAAACATATATCTAAATAAAAAAACTAAATAATGTACTGAAATGTACCAACCCAACAGAAGCTAATTTTGCCCCGGTTGATGTTACTCGTGTTGTACTTACGTACATTAAGGAATCCACAGTGTATAAACAAAGTAGAATATTAGTTGCATGTTAGAATAAAGGTTTTGTGAGAAAGGATTGAATGTCCCAACAAGGACTTGTATCCGAAAAGAAATTTTAAAAACAGTTTATTCCAAATGCATATATATTTTGAACGAAAACATATCAAATTCTCCTGGTTAATTTAAAGAAGAGTAAGCGCAAAGAAGATCCCTGCTTAATTCACACATTACCATCACTTGATGTATCGTCTTATTCTAACAAAACTTAAGTTGTTGCTCAATAGAATTTTTATAACATCTAGTTTATGTGTTTCCTTCAACATGCATAACTGAACAATTAATCAATTTTAGATAAAACAAAAATAAAGGATTTTACAACTTTTGTTAACTGCTTAATGAATATTTTTTTTAAAAGAATTCATATTGAACACATGTATCAATCTGTTCTTATACATATATTTTAAAGACCGTAATTCATCCGAACTTTTATTTTTGTTTATTTAATTTTCTTGATAGTGAGTACTTATAACAAAAAGAAAAACGACCACAATAACTGTAGTAAAACAAATAATGTTTACCAATAGACCATTTTCTTATTGCCGACTACAGGTTCTACAATTGTTCGACATGTTACCTGGTACTCGGTCAATTACGAGCAACCAAACAAAACAACGTAAAATCAAATATAAAATCGATACAATATGAGGAAAGTTATACTTTTTTCCGATGATTTAGTCATGTATAGAAAGCATGCAAACATTTAACTTTCCGTCAAAATTGTAACGATCAAAATCTTGAATTTACGTATTTACGTTTCTCTTGCTTGACCGAGTACCAGGATTTCCTACCACAGGGAAGGAAATCTGTCGAAATAATATTCCGTTGTGAAAAGAATGTAATATGAAAATGTACTATCAACAAATGAGTTTGCCGGTTCGTCCGACTAATATCGCCCGAAACACATAGTTATGACAAAATATATAAATATACATCAAGTCAAACGACTGTCTAAATATTTTACGACATTTATCTTGCACAGTTTTTTTTTTTTTTTTTTTTTTTTTATCTTGGACGGTATTTATCTTGAACAGTGTTTATTTTGGACGGTATTTATCTTGGACAGTATTCATCTTGGACGGTATTTATTTTTTTTATCTTGAACGGTATTTATCTTGGACGGTATTTATCTTGGACAGTGTTCATCTTGGACGGTATTTATCTTGGACAGTGTTTTATCTTGAACGGTATTTATCTAGGACAATGTTAATTTTGAACGTTATTTTTCTTGGACGGTATTTATCTTGGACAGTGTTTATCTTGAACGGTATTTATCTTGGATAGTGTTTATTTTGGACGTTATTTATCTTGGACAATGTTATTTTGGACGGTATTTATCTTTATACAGTGTGAATCTTGAACGGTATTTATCTTGGACGGTATTAATCTTGAACAGTATTTCTCTCTGACAGTGTTTATTTTGAACGGTAATTATCTTGGACGGTATTTATCTTGGACAGTGTGTATTTTGGACAGTAGTTATCTTGGACGGTATTTATCTTTTACAGTATTTTATCTTGAACGGTATTTATCTTGGACAGTGTAATTTTGGACGGTATTTATCTTGAATGGTATTTATCCTGGACAGTGTTCATCTTGGACGGTATTGATCTTGGACAGTATTTATCTTGGACAGTTTTATCTTGAACGGTATTTATCTTGGATGGTATTTGTCTTGGACCGTGTTTATCTTGGACGGTATTTATCTTGGACACTGTTTTATCTTGAACGGTATTTATTGGACAGTGTTTATTTTGGACGGTAGTGCTCTTTGACGGTATTTACCTTTTACAGTGTTTATCTTGAACGGTATTTATCTTGGACAGTGTAATTTTGGACGGTATTTATCTTGAATGGTATTTATCCTGGACAGTGTTCATCTTGGACGGTGTTTATCTTGGACAGTATTTATCTTGGACAGTTTTATCTTGAACGGTATTTATCTTGGATGGTATTTGTCTTGGACCGTGTTTATCTTGGACGGTATTTATCTTGGACACTGTTTTATCTTGAACGGTATTTATTGGACAGTGTTTATTTTGGACGGTAGTGCTCTTTGACGGTATTTACCTTTTACAGTGTTTGTCTTGAACGGTATTTATCTTGAACGATATTTATCTTGGACAGCTAAATTTTGAACGGTATTTATCTTGGAGGGTATTTATCTTGAACGGTATTTATCTTAGAGGGTATTTATCTTGGACAATATTCATCTTGGACGATGTTTATCTTTGATGGTATTTATGTTGGACGGTATTTACCTTGGACAGTTTTATCTTGAACGATATTTATCTTAGATGGTATTTATCTTGGACGGTATTTATCTTGGACCGTGTTTTATCTTGGACGGTATTTATCTCTGTGAGCTGCCTAGAAAAAGATACATACAAACAGACTCAAAGCTTTATACAGATGTACACATTGGTGAAAAGGTAAGACACAAGGTTCTATTGGAATCCCTTCATATACATAATTTTTACATAATTTCGAAGGCATTTTCACAATATTTTGTTTAGTTGTAAAAGTTATGAATATATTGGTATATGTGTTTTATAGTTATAACAGGAATATCAAAACTGCGACTATCTTTTAGGTTGTCACAAACTTGAAATAACCGTAAACTCGAAATGTAGCAACTGTTACAACTTTACAGCATCTGTCAGTCACAAGAGTTGCTTATGTTTATACAATATTGAATTTTTCAGGAATACCTGGAAGTAAAAAATATACATATACAACAAATAAGCCCAACATATGCTGTGGGATTTCACTATTTAAAACAACTACATATACATACATTTCCAGGAGTCCCTATTGAAACATTTGTATTTGTACTTTTTTAGCTTTCATCTCAATATAATTCTTATATGATTTGCATATCTATAAATACTTGAATCGGATTGGTCATTTAGAATTTTTCTCTAAGTTTACACTTCGATAAACCATGTTTCCGAAACTACTTTTGTAATCTATTCATGCGCGATACACAAGCTTGCAGTGATCCCGGGATTTTAAGCAAATTGAGATTAAAAAACAATTGCACAACAGTTGTGACTATTCTAGTGCATATATAACAAAAAAGAAAGAAATAAATTCATTGCATAAAAGCTTCGAAAATGTACAAAAATTAAATTTAATAAAATTCCCCGAAATTTCATGAAGGATTTGGCGAATTTACGTCATGGCAAAACACGACGTCATACGAATGGAAATTTTCAAGGGAAAGATTATTTCGTTACGTGAACGCTTCAAATTCGGATAAAATTTAATTAAAATGAAGTTTTTGAGGTAGGTGCTACTACTTTTGTAATCTATTCATGCGCGATACACAAGCTTGCAGTGATCCAGGGATTTTAAGCAAATTGAGATTAAAAAACAATTGCATAACAGTTGTGACTATTCTAGTGCATATATAACAAAACAATGAAATAAATTTATTGCACTAAAGCTTCGAAAATGTACAAAAATTAAATTTAATAAAATTCCGCGAAATTTCATGAAGGATTTGGCGAATTTACGTCATGGCAAAACACGACGTCATACGAATGGAAATTTTCAAGGGAAAGATTATTTCGTTACGTGAACGCTTCAAATTCGGATAAAATTTAATTAAAATGAAGTTTTTGAGGTAGGTGCTACTACTTTTGTAATCTATTCATGCGCGATACACAAGCTTGCAGTGATCCAGGGATTGTAAGCAAATTGAGATTAAAAAACAATTGCATAACAGTTGTGACTATTCTAGTGCATATATAACAAAAAAAAAGAAATAAATTTATTGCACTAAATCTTCGAAAATGTACAAAAATTAAATTTAATAAAATTCCGCGAAATTTCATGAAGGATTTGGCGAATTTACGTCATGGCAAAACACGACGTCATACGAATGGAAATTTTCAAGGGAAAGATTATTTCGTTACGTGAACGCTTCAAATTCGGATAAAATTTAATTAAAATGAAGTTTTTGAGGTAGGTGCTACTACTTTTGTAATCTATTCATGCGCGATACACAAGCTTGCAGTGATCCAGGGATTTTAAGCAAATTGAGATTAAAAAACAATTGCATAACAGTTGTGACTATTCTAGTGCATTTATAACAAAAAAAAGAAATAAATTTATTGCACTAAAGCTTCGAAAATGTACAAAAATTAAATTTAATAAAATTCCGCGAAATTTCATGAAGGATTTGGCGAATTTACGTCATGGCAAAACACGACGTCATACGAATGGAAATTTTCAAGAGAAAGATTATTTCGTTACGTGAACGCTTCAAATTCGGATAAAATTTAATTAAAATGAAGTTTTTTTCACTTTAAGATTCCGTTGTATTAATCGGACATTTATGGTTTTTAGAAAGTCAAGATGGCGGCGTACTCCTTAGTTACGACTTGCCGTTGTGCTTTTGATGGTAGATCTAAATATATATAGTAGCCATCAACAAAAAAATGTTTGGTTGAAGAATTATAAGGATTAAACAAATTTTTTCTAGAGGTTATTGATGTGTAAACCGGGGCTCTTACTCACAAACGCAACATTAAAGTCCTTCGGACTTTTATTCAGTTTGTGAGTTAATCGCCCCGGTTTACACATCAATAACCTCTAGAAAAAATGTGTTTAATCCTATAATATTGTTATTTTATTATATTTCGGTATGAAACATTACCATATATATCATGATATATGATATACTTATGAAAAACGTGCAGTTCTCTATAATAAAATGCTGATTTTTTTTTTGTCATTTACAGAGCATGTTTATTATGTTAAAGTTATGTATCTTAAGAAATTGAATTCAGCAGTATATCTTTCGTTGAAAAACTCCCAAAAGGTTACGATGAGAGTGAAATGCCCAAATATTATGCACATCTCTCCTATATTTAATCAGAAAATAATATATTTAGCTACCGGCGAAATTTGCTTAATTTTTTTTACATTCCGGTACCTTTTGTTTAACCCTCTTGCTGCCGACCGTTTTTCAAGGTTGCATTTCATATGCCGGAAAATACGACAGAACAACGTCTGTGACGTAACATGCCAAACAACGACGTCATTCGATATATGACGTCACGACATAATGACCAATACATTTGGGACCCACTGGAGAAAACATAACTCTGTTTTATCTTCGGTATTTTAATTGAAAGAGATACAGCATTGATGAGAAGCTTGCATAAATTTATCCATGGACATATGTGTCCCTCCGGCACTGCCGGTTTGGACATATGTGTCCCTCCGGCACTGCCGGTTTGGACATATGTGTCCCTCCGGCACTGCCGGTTTGGACATATGTGTCCCTCCGGCAGCAAGAGGGTTAAGGTCGTTAAGGTGTTAGAAATGTTTTATCGTGTATATCTATTGTATAGTAGTTCAATACAATTTACTGTTAGCAAAAATATGAATTATTCTAAATAGTAAGGATGTTCTTTTCCAAAGCAGCAGATCCTAGCCGTATTGGTCACAATTTGTTTGGAATTTTTGGTCCTTAGTGCTCTTCATCTTTGTATTTGTTTTGGCTTTCGAACTTTTTTCATCTGAGCGTCGCTGGTTGGTCATGTTTGGACGAGGCGCACGTCTGACGTATTATATTTCAAACCTGATATTTTTTAGCTATTATTCGTGTGTTTCTCTGTCCTATATTTTCTCCCATTTATTTGTATTGTAGTAATGTCATGTAATATTGTCATTTTATATTTATGTTATATTTACCATTGCCATTAGAGCGGGGGTTCGGCATGCCACAAAACCATGTTCAACCCACATTTTTTTTCTTAAATTGTCCTGTACCAAGTCATGAAAATGGCCATTGTTATATTATAGTTCGTTTTTGTGTGTATTGTATTTTAATGTTGTGTTTTTGTTGTGTCGTAGTTCTCCTCTTATATTTGATGCGTTTCACTCAATTTTGGTGTGTGGCCCGAATTTGTTTTTTTCTCAATCGATTTATGAATTTCGAACAGCGATATACTACTGTTGCCTTTATTTATTCACTAAATGCGACACCAGATAGAAAGATTGCTTTATGTCGATTTTTGTTATAGATCGAATTATCCGATTAAAGTGCTGCACCGTTCACTAAGGTAAAATGAAACAGACTAACTGATATGGAAATAAGACCACACAAATGTCTTACCTTAAATCTCCTTTATTTTTCAGTGTTCGACCTTATGTAGCGGGTTGCTACATCTGTAATAAAACAAATCATATATTTGATTTTTAAAATTGGGAATGGAAATGAGGAATGTGTCAATGAGTCAACAACTCGACCAAAGAGCAGATATATGCAAGTAAACATTCTTTTAAGCCAAAATTACGATTGAAATAATTATCGAATATTTTTAAAAATAAAAAAAAAATACGTTATAAATTATGTCAGTTATGTCACAGATAATTATAACTTGTGCACTGTCAGTATACGTCATGAACTTGCAATCAACATCCATAGTATTAATCTAAAGAGAAATCCATCGTTGTCAATATAAAGGAATTGTATGCGCAGGTGGCAGGTATAGCTAGCAATAAAGCTAGCATTTGATAAGAAACTTTCTAATTCGAATTTTGCTTGAACATTGGTAGTTTTGGTATTAAACTCTAACACAGATACATCATAATGTGACTAAAGTAAGTTTATTTTAGATGTTTATATCAACTGTCAAAAATTTGATAGAAAAATGTTCTTTCTTTTAAGAGATTGGCTATTCCCTGCTTTTCCCTAGTTTGATAGAACTTTTTCATGCTTTGCCTTAACATAATAGATTAAAGTGTGATATGTTCAAAAATATAGTGTTGGAATAGATAGGGTCATCGTACTTTTTCCGGGTTTAATATAAAAAGCAAAAATTCATGTAGATTCCTTCAGGTAATGCACTATTTTCGAGGATAAGAAAATCCTTAGTTTTTTGAGAAAAAAAATCAACGTTTTGTAACAGGAAATTGAAAAAAAAATAACATATCATTGATATTCATGTCAACACCGAAGTGCAGACTATTGGTCAGATTATCAAAATTCAAGAAAAATAACCAAAACGTGTAACAATATAAATATGTTAAGTTAAAATCTTATACATATGTAATTATGTTCTCTTAAATGAAAATTCATTTATGTTATCTGCATCCCTAATTAAATGTTGCTGGCATAATTGAAAATCTGGACCAAAAGTTCCCTGTTATTTACAATCCAAAATTGCGAAAAAGACTCATATCACCCTAACTGTTTGCTACTTGAGATTTTTGCTTTTCATTAATCACATTATTTTTTTTTTTGCAGACTTACTAACAATTGTGCAACAGTAATTAATCCTGAAATATTTTTTTCATGCCACAAAAATTGAAATAATTAAATCTTTTCAAACCAAGTATCTGCCTTTTTGTCCTTTTTAAGCAACTTGATACAAGCAAACATAATAATTAATTTATTATATAATAATGAGGGATAGGAATACACGGGTTTGAACTACAAGAACACCAGACTTTGAAATATTAAAAAGGGAAGGGTCTGTTGTTACGCCACTTGGAATATTTTCGTCGTTGAAACGGATATTTCAGAACAGTCAACCAACTCATAACATTTACGATGAAATTTATTAACATGATATTACCTTTCTCCTTTGTAGTGCCTTTGTTACAAATTGAGTCAGTAATTTCCTTGATTTCCTTAATTTTTGATATGGAATTTTTTCCTGAATTCTGAAACAAGGATGGCGAAATCTCTAATCTGGTTTTCATCACATTTGTATGGTAGTCTTTCTCATCGAAGAATTTATCCTCTTCTGTATCTAAACAATTCAGATAATTATTAACATTTGGAAATAAATAACAAATGTAAGATAATTTATGTTTATATTATAAAATAACACAAAGCATTTATCTCTACATTTAATAAAATGGAAAATGAAAATGGCAAAATGTCAAAGAGATAAAAATCTGATCAAAAAGCAGAGACCAGTCGAAGTCGACCTATAGGGCCTCAATACAGCGAGAAAATCCCGCACCCGAAGGTGGTCCCCAGTAAATATGTATTTACAATGTTATATTTAAGAAATAATTCATGGGGGGCCTTGGGCTTAAGTCTTCATAAAACATGACCAAGTATTGTCTAACCTATAATTTTACCACGGGTGGGCTCTTTATGACAAATATTTTACCCTGAGAAAAATACGGCTTTTGTTTTGGATCGAAGCGCTCTAGGTGGAGGCAAATATTTGCCGTTCTCATAAATAAACGCACTATTAAATTGGCGTAAACGACCGGAGCAAACTGAATTAATGACATGCTTAAAGTTTTTACAATAACGTATTTAGATAGTTTTGGGTGAATTTAAATTATAATTTACTTAAATGTTTTAAAAAATCGGCTTATACCACATTTAGCATCGTTTGTTTACGTTTCCTTGTTGTGATGATTTTGTTTTGGCAAGAGTGTATTTTCCCGTAAAATGCTCAAAGTATTCTTACGTCATCGTTCTATGACGTCGGGTATCTCATTCATAAAAAAAGCATATGACGTGGAAATACGATTGGAACAGCCTGACAATATATTCATATTTTACCACGGGTGTGATCTCAAAGCGTTTGAAGGACGTCATGTTAGTATTATAATTAAGTCTTTCCACCTTTCTGTGGAAAGACTTATTTTATTTCTTCTGATTATTTTTTTTTCCGCCACATTTTGAAATTTTTGTTTCGCAATATGTCGCTTAGGTATTTCTTATATTGTATCGTACAGTTTATGCGCTTTTAAATTTCACCCTGCTAATACGAATAATTTTCTTTGTAAGAGTTATCTCCCTATTCACTGTTTATCAAATGTTAGCATCTCCTTCGTAACAAAAAAAGATAGTGACAAAATTTTTTTCAAAATTGTTGCTTAAATCCTCAGGAATTTTTGGCTGGTTTAGATCGAGGTGATTCGATGAAATTTTATAGGAGTTATCTACCTTTACAAAATAAATTTGTCGTTATGTTTTTTTAACTCATAAACAGTTAACCGTATAACCCTGGAATGTGTTTATTTGAGTCCCCTAGGTCCTAACTTAGAAAACGTCTGCTTTATTGTAATGAGGATATGCTACATTTAGTTTTATACAATTTAATGTCATCTTATAGGAGTTGGTGCCCCTGAAAAGTCTTGACATGAGGTTATTTGATAAAAACTTCAACTAAGTTCATTATAAAGGCATTTGACCTTGTACAAAAGGTTAGGTGACAAATGACCTTAAAATAATGATTACCACTACCGGAAGTGACCTGGAGAAAACCGGAAATAGCCTGTTTTGCAATTTTTTCATATAAAAGTACTCAGTATCAGTATATTTTGTCATATAGATACATAAACTGATTACTCTAGACTAAAAATGACTTCCAATAAACCGGAAGTAGCCAATTATCTCTCATTCTACATACAAAAGTATATAGAAGCTATACATTTTTGGAATCTGTGTAAAAAAAGCTATCATATGAGACCGGAAGTGACATTCATTTCACCGGAAGAAGCATATTATCTCCCTTATATCACTAAAAACATAATTAAACCATTATTTATTGCATCAGTATGAAGAAACTATCTTCTTATCAAAATTTCTCTGATGTGGAAAGACTTTCAATTGTTCTCTGAACAATTTTGTTTTCAATTCTATTAACAATGTTTATTTTTATAATTCTATTTACAATGTTATATTTATAATTCTATTTACAATGTTATATTTATAATTCTATTTACTATGTTATATTGAAAATTCTATTCACAATTTTATATAATAATTCTATTATGACGTACGTCTTTGGCTTTGTAAGCCAAATCGTGATCAAATTATCGATATTCATGTATATTTACATATAAAAGACTCACAGAAACATATATAACATATAAATGGTTGTGACTATATACATTTCACATAAATACTAATGTATTGAATCAAATGTACAAACACCACGTGAATTTCGTTGTGTTAACATTGAATTGTGAAAAGAACGTAGGGAAAAGTTTTCTAGTGCATAACAAGAAAAATGTAATACATAAGATGGTATGAAATGTATCAAATCAAAATAAAATAAAATTCTGCAAATTTCATAAAGATGTTGGCGCATTACTGTCATGTCATAACATGACGTCATACAAATAAAAACTCTCAAGCTGAAGATAAATCCGCTACGTTTATAAATTCAGATAGTTTAAGGGATTTATTTAGGTAGATGTTCATTCATTTCCTGTACTATTGCAACTTTTGCATAATTATGGATTTCAGCATGTCAGCATGGCGGCTCAATCCTTAGTTACTGTATATTAACTGTTGGTTTGACAGTACAAAGTAGCCAACGAATATGTTTTGGTAAAGAATTATAAGGATTCAACACATTTTTCTAGTGTTTATTTAAAAAAATATTTATGCAAGCCTTTAAACACGGATTTAAACGTTTAAATAGGTACCAACCTTTACCCTTATCTGAATGAATAATGCAATAAACGAGTAAAAATGAATACACAAAACGCAAGAAAACTATCAAATGAAATACCAAAATAACCATTTGATAGATTTCATGAGTTTTGTGTATTCATTTTCACTCGTTCATCATCAATTTATTCATCTGTTGTTTAGGCGAAGCATTTAAAAATTTTCTTCAACGTCATATTGTTTTACTAGGGCACGTTATACTGCCCAATATTAAAATGACTACATTCACCAACCCCATTTGAATATATATGGACTTCACTTTTAATCAATGATATTACTAGACATGCATAGGAGGTACAATGTAAGATAATCAGATAATGTAAATGATGATATTCAAAGTCGAAATAGGTGTATAATTTGTCTTTTAAAAGCATTTCGTGTTTTTACTGCAAAGATATTCAAGATGTAAAAAAATATACCCGACGATATTCAAATCTCGTAAATCGATTTCGAATCTAGGTAACAATAAAAACTAGATCTAAACCAGTTTCAATCCATCAATTTTCACATTAGAAAATGTCTGTTCCAAGTCAGGAATATGACAGTTGTTGTCCATTCGTTTGATCTGTTTTATCATTTGAGTTTGCCATTTGATGAGGAACGTTCCGTTTTGGAATTTCTTTGGAGTTTAGTATTTTTGTGATTTTACTTTTTGTTTGAAAAGACGGATATTCTCTAGAACCTTGTCATCAAAGACTGAGATGATTGAAATGGAAACTGGTTGAGGTTCAATGTAGATATATATTTGTGCAGGTACAGTCTTTACAGTTAGTATATTCGACACACAAATCAAGGACAACAACATCTATCAACAATTTTATACCTCTCCAACTAATGTTGCGACATACATACGGTTGGCATTAAAATAGTCTATGTCTTGAGTCTTGCATTTATATTTATTCGGACAAGACTTCCCGATGGAATAAGTATGTTTATAATGATACGCAGTACAATTGGCAATAACGCAGAGTTTCATCAGAGTCATACAACAATAAAAATAAATACGGCCATCAAATCAATACCATACAGAATGCTCATAATACAAGTGCAGGCTAGTGCCATAAAAGAAAAAGAAGTACCATGCAGCTACAAACCACATGTTACATATTTCACATTCTTTACTCAAGTTACCTTTGTCACTTTGAACAAGCCCATAAAAATGGTGTGGCATAAATAAAACATGCGATTAAACCAAGTTGAATCCGCCTTTTACAATTTTAAAAAATGATTGTAGCAAGTCAGAAATATGACAGTTATTATCCGCTCGTTAGATGTATTTCAGCGTTAATTTTCCCATTTCTTTAGGGACTTTCAATTTACAATTTCCATCGAATACATAACATTAAAGGAGCGTGGCACTCTCATAGGTGGGGCTTCATATTAGGTGTCCCAGGACGTGGCTGCAAATTAAAATTGAACATCATGCATAACCAAACATGCCCACTTTGCCAAAGATGGAATTACATGTAAAAGACAAGACTAACGTAAAGTTTGCAAATGATGACAAACACAAAAGGCTTGATTTTTAAAACTCAATTCTAAAGACTTCAATACGTTTGTTCTAAGCATACACTGGTACAGTCATTTTACAGAGAAACACTGGGTTAAACAAATTTTCAACTAGATTAATGTCCCAATTGTTTAGCACTGAGGACTTATGCAACGTCTTAAATTAATAACCTTAAGACATGTATGTTTTCAAATAACAATATATGCGTTCAAGATAGGAGTGCAGTAAAAATAAAACTGCGCTACACCTAACAACACACTTGTTTTATTTCATATTATTGAATATATCACAGGGTTTAGTGAGCATTGTAGCGGTTTCACCTATTATGCAATCAATAAGTTCCTATCTTTAGAATGTTACATTTTAAATACATAACAATCTTTCTAAACTAAAACATTCCCACACACCCATGAATAGTTCAAAAAAAGGGACGAAAGATACCAGAGATACAGTCAAAATCACAAATCGAAAATAAACTGACAACGTCTGGCTAAAAATGTAAGAAGACAAAAGACAAACAATAGAACACATGACACAACATAGAAAACGAAAGAATAAGCATCACGAACCCCACCAAAAACTAGGTTACACCATTCTACCATAGACCAATAACAACATGAACAATAGGAAAAAAAAGTACTACAATAAACAGTTATTAGAGAAGCTAATAGACTGTCGCCATATAGCAATACTTAAATCATATCGATGGATTTTATTCTGATACATTCAAATGTATTGGCAAAGACCGGTCTAAAGAAAAACTTGTCCAAATGTTTGTTTGCCTTTGTAACTGATCAAAGGCTGAGCTAAGTACAACAAAGCGGAAGATACTTATAAGAAATTACATAGCATAAGTCGAAAAAGCTATAACACCATTGCAAAACAAAACAAGAAAAGAACAACACTCACAGATAGACTAGTAAAAAAAAAACTGTTTATGATTGAGCTCATGAAGACCGTGTAAACATCCAAAGCATTCAAAATATCAGCTAAAAGTTTTACTTATTTGTACAGGTTATGACTACTCTCATCTGTAATTTAAAAAGTTTATGAAACAGTATGATGACAAGATCAAAACTAAATACTCAGATGTTTAACTATTGATTTTATTAAAGTAATCATAATACAATCGCTTAATCAAATAATGAACTACATTAGAATGTGTTTACTGATCAAACTTGTCTAAATGAAATCTTTCATGCATAGTAATGATAGCACAGTTAGAACTTCTCATCAAGTAGATCAGAAGAACTTGAACATGTAGTATATCCTGTTTTGCTGAAGGAGAGATATCTTAAATGGCAGGCATTTCAAAGCCAATACGATGGAATGGTTTGTTAAATGTAAATAACAGGTGTGTTCATGCTGCTATAACTGTATATAAAAAGTACTTGATATTAAATTAATTATCCATTGTTAACGCAATTTTGTATTTCAATGATGATTTAGATAATTTATGAAAATAGATGTGGTTCGATTGTCATTGAGTTAAATTAGAAACAATGAGATTGCTTACACTAAAACGTGACCCTATTTATAACTAACATTACAATGCAAAAATCCAATGAACACATTCATGACAGTAAATGCATTGTAAATTCAGATGCAAAATCACAAAACAAAGAATAATAAAAGAACAGAAATCACAGTGTCATAAAGTTTAAAAATTGGGTTTTAAATAATGTTATTCAACTGAATCAACCGGAACGATTGATCGTAGCCACTTGGAGTGTAATTTCATTTCTTGTATCAATTCTTTCTCATTACACTTCTCCGAGACTATCACCACTGATTGAACAATGTTATGTGTTATATAAAGTAGACTCTCGTCTGAAAATCTCGCATGTGGACGATGAACGAACAAATTACGCATTTGTCTTAATGATTCAACCACATCTCCATAGTTACTCAAATACTCAACTTTTTTGGTCCAGCCATGAGTTGGAGGTTGAACTAATTCGTAGTTCTTGATAACTTTGTAAAGAAAGGATGTGTCACAATTCCCGAATTCTTCATCTAAATTTTCTAACATTCCTTTTTCGTGTTTGTTTAATCTTCCTAAAATGGTACTGCTTGTACGTTGACTTCTCCAGTTTTTCTCGTACTTTTTTTCTCTAATGAAACTGTTTACCAATCTTCTCATCGCTTTTGGTGAAACATCAAAAACAAGAAGCGCCACATAAGCTAGATCTCTGCGGTCTTTGTCTGTCAATGCACGATTATCGACACCTACAATGTGTGCTTCAAAGTAAATTGCGTCTGCATTTTTAACTATGCAAAGTAGTGTCTTTAACATACCTAATTATTGTAACTATTTATATCGAAATCTAGAAATACTGGCCATTAAATATTGTAAATGTTGTTCAACAAATGTTAATAGGTGAACAATTAGTCCAAAGTACAGCCGTCCCATTTTGATAATATTCTGATGCAAGAAAACCGATATATCATTCTGATTTTACGTAAGAACTAATTTAATCCAAATGCAAATGGCAAAAGGTTTGATTGAATCGCATACATGGAATTATATTAAATGCATATTTATATATCTACAACTTATAAAATCACCAATACATAGTCGTATAAACACTACATACGTATATGATCTTTAGAAATAAAACATTATTGCCTAGCCAACAAGACGACAATCACAATCACGAAATATGGTCACATGGTTTTCTTCCGACAGGCAGTTAAACGCTTGCCTAAGTGGGCTGCCGTTTGGCTGTGCGGGATGTATTAAGTTTGCAGCCACGTCCGGTCGAATTGGTACGCTAAATCCGAGGTTTCGTTTAAAGAGAGTGCCAAGCTTTTTGCACGTTAAGATTCCTGCAACACCTCTCTGAGGGGTTGTAGGTGGTATTTTGCAGGGCAAAATGTCTGTCTCGATCCATTTTACCATCATTTTTCAGTGGCAGTACCATCATCCCGGATGTCCTCTATCACTACAAGACCTATCTATTGTATCATTAACTTGTTCTCGTCCTGAGCATGCATGACATGTTTGACTTATATATATATATACAGTGAAACCTGTCCAAACCGAACACCCATGGGACTTTGCGTTTTGTTCGGTTTTCACAGGTGTTCGGATTGAAGAGGTAAACGGAAGTCGACACCAAAATAATTTTTGCACTTACTGACAAGGGACGATAGGTGACACAATCGTTCAATGATGTCTGACGTGGATCGATTTTGCTTTTTATGATTATTTTCTCAACCGTTAATTCACTGACCAATTCAGATCGACAGTCACTGTCAAATGACGATTCCATCATTTTAAATTATCTGTACACACGAGTTCTCGGACTAAACTGGTCACCCGATGATTGATACTTTGCCACAAGATAAGAGCGAAACAACAGCAAGGGTCCAGTTTATTCTCGGACTTTATCGTTGATAAATAGCTAACGGAAGTCTGCAGGGGCATCTGAATTATATATATAGGGCCTCTCAAGGGAATCCGGCATCCCGTAAATATAATTTGAAAGTCATTGACCTTGTTGTGTTGCGCGACTTCTTAATCCAGTGAAACGCTTTAAAACTATTATTTGATAAAAGAGTTTAGCTACTGAATGGCAGTTACGAATTTGTGGCCGTAAATATTTGAGTAACGAGCGTTTAATTGATCTAAGGGAAAGTTCAATTCTTGTCCTTTTCGGGGAAAGTGCAGCGGACCAGTTTAACGTTTCTTTAAAAAAAAAAATCATTTGATCACTGAAAACATAGACACAAACATGCTAATTAGTTCATTAAATCGCAATTATCCTCGGGGATACTCTGTCATCCTGTGTTTGTTTAATTAAATCATGCAAATAATTAAAAATACTTTTTTGTTTTGATTGCTATCGATCGATTTTGACAGGTAATTTTTAAATACACATGTACTAACGAGCCTCCAAAGAGCGTTCGGAATTCGGTGTTGACAGGGTTCGGTTTTTTCAGGTTAGATTAACGTTAATTGATAGGGAAATTTTGTGGGACTTTGAAAATTGTTCGGTTTAAACTGAAATTCGGTTTTATCAGGGTTCGGTTTACTCAGGTTTCACTGTACTTATATACTTACTTTTAGTCGAATAACTTGGAGTAAATGTTGGTTTCCAGTGATTTATGTTTGGAAAGTATTTTCTGACACACACAAGACCAGAGATCGTTTTATATGGTTTGAATGCTAAATATAGAATGAAAATTTATTAGAGAATAAAAATGAAAAAAACAAATCAGAATAATTAGTTTTTAGCATTCCATTTTCTCTTAATCCACTTATATTCCGTTTCATGAAATAGCCATGTTGTTTTGTCATCAAAATATGCATTATCCGTTTGATATATGCATTTCATATTCATTGCAATAAACGAAGATTTAACTTTAAATTTCAATCTGAAGTCCGTGTAGATATATCACTAACAGAACAAACTTTCGACTATATTAACAAATTTAAAAAAAAATACAGCTGCCGTCTCTTCAACTCCACATTTCACCACAAATGTCATACACGATACAAACATTTAGACACTCATTCGGTGCGTCATACTATTTAGAAAAAATATATTTCTTCGATCATTATTTTTAATAGATCAATTATAACATGTTATACATACATATTTTGTCATCAAATCTTAAGTTAGGTATGTCGATACTTTTATATTTTGACATTGAAAACGGTCATGATGTTATCTCACTGTTTAAACAAGTTTTTAATATATTTCCATTTATCTGTGCTGATTGATATTTAAGTAAAGAAGGAAAATCATTAATGTATGTTTACACATTTTCTAATTGACTGTTACAATGTTAATAAAAGATAAGTTGCATGGCGATTGAAATAACTAAAATCAACGATTTTACCACCGTTCTAATTTAAAACAAGATGATTGTATGGCTATATTTGGAACCAGTGACAGCCACTAATTACTATGCGAACTTGGTCAACATCAATGAGTAAATTACATTGCTTATTGGTATAAGAGAGCGTTCCAAACGTATCTATATCTGGTTTTGTTTTGTTTTCAAAGTTGTAATAACATTTAATCATGTCAACTTACCTGTCATTTGGAGAACTTGTTATTGTAGAAAGTTGACTAACTGAGAAAGTTCCTGGACCTGTCGAGGCCTATAATGAAATCAAAACTACTTGAAATAATTCGAGATAGGTATAAAGAAAAGTGAAAAGGCAAAACAAATTATAAAAGAACATATAATTTCAATAAGTTAAGTCTGGAGGGAATTAATGACTGTAATCAGGAGCGACATTAGTTTCATAGACGGGTAAACGTCTCATGGTATGAATAGATTTCCCGCAATAACAATCCAAACCAAAAGATGTGTATTAATGTTCATTAATTACAGTTTATGTAAGTGCTTATTTCCTCGCAGCTGCCATTTGTATCTTTATCTCTTATTCTTGACTTATTTATGATGTCTGCAAATTGTTTAACCGCAGTGTTTTGAAATTTTACTTTGTCATGTTATCTGATAAATCAGACGCGTCAAACAGGAGGTCACTCCTTCCCAACATCGTCTATAGCTATCAGAAATTATCAGATATTATGTTATAGTAGCAGTTGAAACTTTGTATAAGATAGATATACATGTTTATTTTTGTAATAAGTTTATTTGTATTTATTGAATATTTCAACTACAAGTTACAAGTACCATCATTTATCACTTTGTTGATCTTTCACGCTAGTTTCAAAAGTTTATTTCTATATACAACATTTTAACTGGAACCTATGCAGATGTACATATTTATTCCGTTTATATTACAATTTTTGTTTGCTGTTAGATCGTGGAATATATATTGTGGGTATGACATTTGACGTTTACATTCTCAAATATTCACAGCTGAACATGCCTCTAAAGTACCTTTATTGATACTTTGTAAAGTGAAATGGATTGTGTGTGTTATTTTATTCATATCTTTAGTGCAATAACTATCGTTTCTAATGTTTTCATTTAACGAATAAACAATGTGTACTAGTATAAGTAACATGCAAGAACGGTTCGTCATCAAAAAATTTATATGGATATTAAGGGATCGATCTTCGGTCATAGTCGATTTATTGGTCGACTCATCGACTATTGCTTCAGAATAGGTGGATACAGTCTTGACGATATGGATGGAGGCATACATAAGTTTTGAACAGTTCAATGATTAAACTGGTATAAGTTTATTTTTCCAAGACAGGTCAGTTTATTGTACATCATTTAATTTCTGAAGACAATCTAAATGTGGTTCATATTACTTAGCTATTTGAATAATTACTAAATATATACCAATATTCATTGCTTGATAATCGAAACATACAGTTCAGTTATTGATTACAAGAATCAGCTTAAAAAGCTTCAGTGTTATGTTTCGCTAGAGGTGTGTTTCATAGGATGAGTGATCAAACATAACATACAATAGCAAAACTGATAATTATCTTACTCCTCTAATTCATACAACATTTCTAGAATGAAATGATTAAGATACATTCCTTTAGTTTTACAGCATACTTTTACAATCAATCGTTGCGTGACATACATTAAAACATTTAAACACAACTCATTTAAACACAGATTTAATTCAAAACAATGGGCCATTTTTATCTTCTATGTGCGTTTAAATTCTGTTAATAGAAATTACATATGAATTTCAACGGTAATTTTGACACAGGGAATACATTTCAAATGGCTAAATGGCACCACGGATTTATCATTTATGAAAATACAATTATATTCCCCATCGAATATGAGGCGAAAAAAATATAGTACATGCTTTACTCCTTGCAATGATGAAATGTTATATCAATTAAAAAAAAAGGAGGAATTAAAGCTCTTATTGATTTATGCAACGATAAATAAGTGACACTTGATCTTACACGATTCTGTTAACATATCTTTAAACAAATAGTACCCGATCTTTCACGATCATTAATAAGTAGTTCTCGATCTTTCACGATTATACGTACAGATTATAACATGCACTTTTCCATATTGGCCCTGGTATCAGCCCGAGACTCTCATATCGGCTTCGAGGCTTTTATCCCAAAACGTGTCGTTAAGGACTCAATGACGTCACGTCATTTGGAATCAGGGCATAATATCAATATACTCTTGTTTGCCCCGGGCAATTTTGAGGTTATTGCATATTCAAAACCTAAGGTATTCATAACAAATATGTGATAGATATGATCATTCCATATTGGTATTATTTTAGTAGTTTTCTCTATATGAATCGGATTTTGAATAAAAAAACATATTCACCTAAGAAAGTTTTAATCACTGCGTTAAACGTCACGCGCTTTTACATGCAACGTTATTGAAAAATGTTTCAAGTAAAATTTGTTTTAGTATATGTTTGTCATTAAATAAATTGTCTTCTCTCTGAATATGGAATAAAACAATTACTGTCTTTTCTTTCGGTAAATTTGGGGTTTAATTGACTTTAAAAACTGATATTCAACTCGGCCGTCGGCCTCAGTGAGTATCATTTTTTGAAAAGTCAATAAAACCGCATATTTACGTCATCAAAAGACAGTAATTGTATATTATTTTTATATATGATATGTAAATATTTCGACCCCTACTGAGGAATATATTTTCTGAAATGATGTTAACGAATGGGACCGTAGTACAGTTTAGGTTACGTTTGAAGACACTCACGGAACACTTCGCTTAGCGCAATGATCTAAGAATTGTTAAAGCATAAACACTGATCTAGTAGGTAATGTGATGAATCAAAAAGGCTCACAATTATTAGATAATTAAAAGAATGTTATAAATATGTGTTTTAACAAACAGCAGGAATCGTTAATCCAAAATTTCTACTGGATCTTGTATGCGTATCATTTACGTTTGCCTTTTAGTCTTAGTTGTTTTAATTTGCTGCACATTTATAGTTCTATAAATTTGATTGCTAGCCATACGAATAGTTTGAGACGTGTCTTGTGAAACTTGTATCGGATTGTCGTAAAGATAGGGAAATTACATATATGTTTTTTGTGCTTTAAAGATGAGTCAGTGTTCTGTTAGCTGAACAATTATATAATGTTATACGGTTGATAACAGATAAAATTAAGTAGTGTTATAAAATTATAGGTACAAACAATAAGTTGATATTGATGTCGAGTTCAATAAATAAATTGAAAGAACGCTATATGATATTTACCTCTAAAAGAATGTTAGTTTGATGAATAATTTTTCCTTTTAGAAAGTATTATTCCAACTATTAAATCATACAACCATACAAACAATGTTACAAATAAATAAGATGATTATATAGTCACAGTTCAATATTGTGTGCTATTGTTGATTTCATAGAAGGAAAGAAAAATTGAAATGAAATTATGTAAAAAAACAACATTGATTTTGATTTTAACATTAACTAATTATATAATCAATTGGTTGCCAATGTTACAGGTAACAACACACAAACATCGTTATTTTGAATGCATTATATAGAATGAATAACTTCGCAATTAATCAATTAATTTTATATGAAAAACTGTTTTGATATCTTGTTTACTTATTAAAACATGTAAAGGTTTCAATTCACTAACTTTTATTTGCTGTTTGATAATTCGATATTTTTATTGATCTTCTTTATAATGTTTGTTATTAATTCCATTCAATGTTTTTAAAATTCTACTTCGGAATTAGTTCAAACAATCAGGATTCTACTCCGTCAAAATTATCTCCCCGTTACGCCAGTTCATTTTCACAATGATCGTAGAAATTAAAGGTATTGTAAAAATGAAGCGCTGCCAATTTTGCTCTTGAAAACCGATAAATTTATCCATATAGCACCCTTACGATCCTCATTTGTCAGTTGTATTTTAAAAAACAAATGTATCTACATGTACTAGCTAATGAGCATCAGTTAATTATCTTGTCTGCATTGATTTAATTTAAAACTATTGTCTGATCGGTTGTCAGCTGGAATTTTCGAAAATTGTTAAACATTTAAAAAAATTCGAATTAAATATTTCGTGAAAGGGCAGACTAAAAATGTTTAGTGGTTGAAGATTATAAACCCAAGTTATCACACACAAACAATTTATTTTCGAAGAAATGCATTTTCATCATTCAACTTCAACGTCAAGTTGTTTTAGTAAAAAAATAGCGTTTCGAAAACTTCTTCTCTGCTTTTGTGATTCATTAGATATGTCTTCAACTTGACCCATACATTTCATCTTTTCCTACTGTGATTTTTTTATGTTAAAAAGTTAACCTGTAGCTTTGATATATAAAAATGATATATCAAATACTCTTTCTTTGTACGTTTTAAAGACAAAATATACGCCTCGAACACGCCCTAACAAAAAAAGGTCCACTCGATTTTCTCTTTTCGATACAAGTTTTACATGTTTTTGGAATTTTTTCTTGAGTAACGTAATAGATATGAACATGAATGGCCCGATGTTTTGAAAAAAATAAGCTCTCCAACCCATTGACCGTGGGTTGCTACCCGTGTCGGTGGTTGACGAGATCCTTGTGTATGAGGGCTATAGCCAGACTTCTTACGGTCAGAAAATACCCGGACGGACGAGACTATAGGTCAATAAGCTGCTTTGGCTCCGATATCATCTAAACGGGAGGTCAGATGGACCCGGTTCGATAAATCGGCTGGTCATGTCGAGCCCTTCAGTTAATCCTCAACAATAAGCTTTCAAGTAACAATTTTCATCATATATACATGTGTTTTAAATTAAGCTATTTATATTTCGGATAACTGAAGAAGGCGATGGCTCATGGGTGAATCAAGTGGTACGCTTTCTATTTCGCTTGATGAATATGCTTTGCTTGAGTATACTATTCTTGGAACATCTGGTGCTTTTTGCAGTGGATCTTAGGTGCTAATTTTAGGGACCAGCTACATTATATTTGGAGCTCGTTTTCAGCATTAGCACTTGATCCCGGTTCGCCAATTTTTCATCGTCTAGGGACTGCCCTGTTTACCTTCAAGAAAACTATATTATTAAAATTAAAACAGAAAGAAACATCAGTTAACCAGAAGCTAAACAGATAGCATCTGTTTCGAATGATCTCCTTGTTTCAAACAGACCATCGTACGCCAGAATAGTTGTCCGCTCATTCAGTCACGAGAATACACAAACTCGCATGACTTGGCCAATTGATGCGGAAACATTTACATTTCTACCTGTTGAAACAGAACCTAACGATAAAAAAATAATTCCAAGAAAACCAAATTCTTCTTAAAACAGTACTCAGTCAACTCAATCTTCCTAATAGATAGTAGGGTGCCCAGTATCGAAAAAGACGTCTAGTTAACGAGTTTAAGTTAACGGATAACACACTTCTATATTTATATGCAAACTATTGGAAAATCATTATATTTTCCAATCATGAATGTCGTCGTAAGCTCCCGTGTTCACGTTTTTCAAAATTTTGTTGTTTCTTAGGGTACCCAAAGATGCCTCATCATACAGGCCATCTTCAACAATAAAAATAAAATTATTGCTTTCTGTGTTAATTGTTCAAATGATACTTATCATTTAGCTTAAAAATTAAATATATCATATAAAAAAGATTTATATACTATATTTTTTTACCTGAAATTTACCACATTTTGAACGAAAGAAAATTTATTGCGTGTTACTTTCACGGGATTTTTACTCTGATTACATCAATAAGACGGTTCATATGATTGCCAAATATTTGCCATGTAATGTAAATCGGTGAGAAGAAAATAGCAATTTAAAACACAAATTTAGTGAAAATCCTGCCTTTATTCAAACACGCCTTTTTTCGTGCCGTTAATCGTTTTGTAGGTTACACTATCAGGTCATAAACTAGGACAATTGTCACAAACTTTATTTCTCTTTTTGGTTGTTGTATGGTGTATATTTTGAATAGTCCAGTTAGTTTGAAGATTGTTGTATTATTATTGGCAATATTTTGTTGTTGTTTTTATAACTTTAATTGGTTTTTTTTTAAATTGATAGTTTTGTTATAATTGTAATATGCAAATCAAATCCTTCGGTTACGTTTCAAACCCGGAATATGGCACACATTCACAGTTCTGTTAAACTATGGCCATCAAGCCCAAAACAAAGTAAGAATGAAATACAATGGGATAAGTGTGTTATGTTTCTTCTACTGAATTGCTTACTTATATGCGAGAAATTAGCACAAACAAAAGATTTTTCGAGGCTATTGGAGTACGGAAAATTTTTAATTTATTGCATGATGCTTCATACCTAGACCATCTTCGTACTGATGATTACAAAATGTTGTACCACCATTCTTGCTATAAATCTTACACTAGCAGACACAACTGCAGTTATTTTAAAGCTGAATCAAGTTCTTGTTCGTCTGTAAAATGTTCCAGGTCACATATAGAAGGTCGTCAAATTCCTGACTGGAAAATGTTTCTTTGAATCCATGAGAACCAGATGGCCTAAATCAGATTTCGTAGCGAATCGATTGTTCAGCATCATGGTAGATTAACAGTTACTATGATACATGAGAAAGTCATATTCTAGGTAGCACTTCCAAGGACCACGAAATATGTAAAAGTCTTGGGTTTGTCATTTGTAACATTATACCAGCCGCACATGCTGCAACATGCTGCGACACAACGTAACCGGCCCTGTTTAGAATCGATAAGCGCACTGTTTTTAGTCTTGAAGGACAACCCAGATTATTTCAGCGATTTGTCAAACTTTTTTCTAATTGTGACTTCGATGAATCTATAGATGCAGCTCGAGATCTTGTTGTTAGGTTGAATGATCTCAAGTCAAAACAAAAAATAGATCATTGTGACCTAAACGAATTGAGCGAAAAATTGGCTACAATTTAAAATGTCTCTCTTGTCAAACGTTCTCTTTGTGGATCTTCTTTTAAACAATATATTATAAGAGCTAGCTTCACTCCCTGACGTAAATTTGATGTCTTCCCATATAGCAAAACTACCCTTATATTCTCCTCTTACGTTCACATGGGAAAAGAAGAATGACTTATTCCTGTCTATGTCAAAGGTCAGATGTCATCCGAATTTCTGCAACATTTAGTTTGTGTTTTCAAAAGGTTACATTTACTTCGAACAAAATCTATCATGTACAGATTTATGCCCATGTCAAAATGTAAATACTCGTTTGGTTGCAGTTAGAAACACTGATGACGACGAATATGACGATGTATAAGATTTAACTTTTCTGTATGTACCTTATAAATCATTGTTAGCTATCGAATGAAAATTAAGCAGTCCATAATATTTTCTAAACAATAAATAAAACATCTACTGAATTTTGAAATCGTGGGAAATATAGTTATAATCTATCTAGTGGGGATTCCGAAAGATATGTAAAAAATAATTAAAAAAATCTGCCATGTGTTCTCTGACATTGGCGTGGTTGGTGGACTTAAATTACTATAGACCATAGAATCTAGTAGGCAAAACTAGCCTCGATCAATATTTTCTATTTGCGTTTGTTCTTTTTTTTTTTCGTGTTTTTGCCATGCTGTTGTCTGCTGGTCTTCATTGTATAAGTTTTTAATGTTCCTTCGGTTTTTCACGCCTTTTGTGTTTGCAATTGTTTGTAAAATACGTCGGTGCTGTACATAGCCCATCTCCCTTGTTATATTTTTGGAATACTTGTTAAATTTATAGTTAACTGTTGGTCATTTAGTCATCTGTATATGTAGTATGGGGTGTTTTATCTGTTTCTAATAGACGGTTTTTTGTTATAACTCCCCCTTTTTTCTCTCTGTTTGCAGTAAGTTTTACTTATGTAAAGCAAAATGCACAGAGGTTTAGATTCAACCAAGTTCGACGTTTATTTCGAAACAAATCATTTATATATACTCTTTCACACCCACTAACAGAAATTTGATATTTACCTAGAAATTGACGAACACCTTACTATCAAAAGAGGCGAACACCACATTCTATTTTTGACAAATGATTAAAATTAAGATCTAAAAAACATCTTTAGATCTTACTTGAAACGGATTGACTACCAAAAATTCAAATTTAGAAATTGTGCAAAAAAGTAAATATAAAGTCATTTTTGGCGATAAAAATATTAAATAAGTTCTAAATGTAGATAAAAAAGATATTTTTCTATAAATTAGTTGTTTTTATTTTACTCCAAACTCACATATGTAGGAGAAACAAGCTATCTAAATGTGACTGTGCATTTTTTCTTGAATTTTTTATTTGACCTTTAATTCACTAAAAACGTGACCACGGCAGACAACGACGACAACGCTATTTCGATGAGGCTTGTTTTCCTCTTTCCAATGATATAAAATATAGCTGTGTGTTATTCCGTTAAGGCAAATCTATCAAATTTGTTGATTGGGCACCCTACTAAGATTTCAATGTTATCACCAAAAAAATGAAGAAAAAAAATCAAATAAAAAAGATACAGATAAATCAGACAGTTGAGGCGGTGAATCTGTATGGGATCTTCCCACTGACATATATGATACTTCCATCTCTAATAGTCTTCCTTCATCTGCATCTAAAAAGTTATCTTCTTCCAGTACAAAGTCTACTAAAGCCTCATCTACTAGAGCCCCGTCTCCTCTTCGTTCTCCAGTAAAGAAGGATGTCCAAAAGAAGTCAGTAAATACATCCTCTCAGAGGTCTTCTGATTTGAGGTCGAGGCGGAGTAAAACCAGCTGTGTGTGGTCCTGGATATCAACGACTCTCCTCACACAACAGATGTTCAACACTTATCTACGAAACTAAAATAGAACCCGAAAGATCACAATCTCAGGGTGAGCGAAATAAGAATGCTGGTAAACTCAACAGCATTCGCCCTTCTATTGTCAAATAATGACTTATATCATCCAATGGAATTGCCCAGGTCTTAAAATAAATCTTCTCGAGTTAACACTTCTAGTTCAGTCATTTTAACCTATTGCATTTTGTCTTCAAGAAACTCATCTAAAAGAAAGTAACACTGTATCTTTAAAAGGGTACAACATGTATAGCACATTTTCTAAGGTAGATGAACGTGCAGCAGGCGAATCACCAATTTTTGTGAAGGACAACGTCATTCATAGCACAGTCAAACTCACCACGGATCTGCAGGCATATATATTCCACCCAATTCAACTATAGATAAAGCTAAACCCAAAAACCTCACTGATCAACTACCCTCACCATTTATACTTATGAGCGACTTCAATGCCCACAATCCATTGTGGGGAAGCAAGTCTCAAAATGCCAAAGGTAAGAAAATTGAGGACTTTTTCTTACAAGAAGGTTTATGCATTTTTAATGATGGATCTAATATTTATCTTCATCCTGGAAACGGGTCTTATACTTCTATTGATATCACTATTTGCGACCCCTCTCTTCTTCTGGATTATTCATTGCGTGTTCATGATGATCTATGTGGCAGTGATCACTTTCCAATAGTACTTGAACATCTTGTTACTTCTGCCCGACAGAGAGTACCACGTTTGCAACTTGACAAGGCGGACTGGTCCTTATTTGAGAATCTTTGTCAAGCGGAACTTCAGTCAAAGATGTTTGAGAATCTCTGTCAAGCGGAACTTCAGTCAAAGATGTTTGAGACTGTACAAGATCCAATTTTAACTTTTAATACAGTTGTAACGTCAATTGCTGACAGAACTATTCCTAAGACCTCGGCAAAATCCGAAACATCCCAGCAAACCATGGTTTGATGACGCTTGTGTTCAAGCAATAGGTGACCGTAAAAAATCTGAAAGACGGTTCAATCAACAACAAACGAAGGAAAACTTGAGTAATTTCCGTATTTTTCGAGCTAAGGCATGGCGGACTTGTAGGCAAGCCCGACGAACACCCTAGAAAAAATTTGTCCCGGGGATAACATCTCGCACTCCGATGACAAAGATTTGGAATATGGTACACAACTTTAAAGGTAAAAATTATAAAGCCACTGTTAAACAGTTGAAAGACGGCAATGATTTATTAACATCTGAAAAGGATATTGCCAACAAGCTTGGTGAAACTTTTGCGAAATCTTTTCTTCTAACAACTACAGGGAGGATTTTACAAAGTTATACAACAAAAAGAAAAAAAATTAAATTAAACTTTAAATAAAAAAATGGTGAAAATTATAATATTTTTTTTCCTCTTGAATAACTTAAAAAATATCTTTCAAAAGCCCATGATACAGCTTGAGGGCCTGATAATATTCACTTCCAACTTTTAAAACACTTTCCAGATTCCTGGCTGGAAGCTCTCTTGCAGCTCATGAATAACATCTGGAAATCTGGTTATTTACCATCAATCTGGAGGCTTGCAACCGTCGTACCTATTCCGAAACCAAGTAAAGCTTTGGAGATTCCGTATATCGTCAGGTTATTGGAATTCCAATGGAGACTAACTGTGCACCACTTATTGCGGACCTGTTTTTGTATTGCTATGAGTTACAATTTATGACAAAAATTTATGCTCTCAATAATGACGACTTCAGTATGTATGCTAAAGAAATTTATCCTGTTGAACTTACTTTAAATAAAGCTAATACTAACAATGACCACTGCCCTTTCCTCGATCTTGATATCTTTATCACTAACGGAAAGCTTAATATCAAAATTTATGATAAAAGAGATGATTTTTCATTTCCTATAGTTAATTATCCATTTTTAGATGGTGACGTTCCATTGTCACCATCTTACGGTGTTTATATATCTCAACTTGTACGATTCGCTCGTGTATGTAACAATGTTTTAGATTTTAACGAGAGAAATTTATGTATTACTAAAAAATTATTGCACCAGGGTTTTCGATATCACAAACTAGTCAAAACATTTACTAAATTTTATCATCGGTATAAGGACATCATTCGTAAATATAGCTCAACATGCAGACTTCTTATAAGTTCAGGTATTTCACATCCAATTTTTTATGGAAATATTCTTTATAAAGCACAAAAATGTCGGTATTCACCTCAGAAACTAACAAAACCTTTAAATAGACTTATCAAGAAGGGATATAGTTACGATACTGTTGTCAGGTCACTAAAGATTGCTTATTTTGGCGTATATATTGATTCACTTATAGGGTCTTTGCATCGGAACTAAACACATTTATTAAATACCAGTTGTTGGCATGACACGGGTCGCAGTACTCTTGATCATTTTGTTCGATTCGAATCATTTGTCAGTAAGGGTTTTGCGAAAAATGAACATTGTTGATGTCTGTGTCATTTTGGTCTTTTGTGGATAGTTGTCTCATTGGCAATCATACCACATCTTCTTTTTTATATGCGGTGTCGGTCTTTTTCGACCTTGAAAAGGCCTATGATACCACATGGAAGTATGGATTTTTAAAAGATCTATTTGATATGGGGTTGAAAGGCAATATGCCAAATTTTATTTCGATTTTTTTTATGCTAGAGCTAGAGTACCATTTTTATTGATATATACATACAATACGGAACATAACACGCACACATATCTAGATTTTTTTTAGTATTATAAATGCCATTGCATTTGCTTTGATTTAAGAGGCAATGCCAGAAAAAAAACCGAGCAGAACTTAGAAATTTTGTTCAACAACCTTTTTTTGGATAAATGTGTTTTTGTATTGTATGTACCTTTTTTTGTTAGGAAATGACATTTTAAAAGTCATATTGCGTTATTATGTTTAAAAAAATGACTTTGATTTTACAGTAAATTTGACTGCCTATAAAGGGAAATACGGGTAATAATTTTTCAACAAAAACAGCCTACAACATAATAGTTGATATATATTCTAAAAGATGACCATGAATACAGCATGAAATAAAAATAACATATCTGGTATCTGTTGATATGTAAATGTTCTTATGCAGTAAACTGTCTGGTAACAACAGTTTACTTTTGACTTTTTGGTGTTTAGACATTACAAAAGTGATGCTCTTCAATTTACAAACCGATAAAGGTTGTAATGTTTTGATGGGAAAATGAACTTCTGTTGTATATTATTATACATAATTGAACATTTTGATACGATTTAACAAAAGTTTATAATTATGTGGTGTTGGGGAAACTTATTTCCCTCATCAGGCGAATGTTGCATGCATGTACGGGTGATGATCAATTCCTGGACACATTGTTAGAGGCAGTTACAAATTCTGTACAGGAATGAGGATTATTTGTAAGACTAAAATTATTGTATTATTTGCTGGAAATGAGGAAAATGAGGAATTTAAAGCCATCCGTGAGTAGTTTTTGATGATTCAGCTGCCTGGGATCATAGTTTGCTCCCACATTAAAACAGTACATGGTATATTATGGACACCAACGAACGATCTGAATGCCATAATTTTGGGTATCTCGAAAACTGGAAAGGCGGATCACTTTGAACCAGATGATAGTTATAGTGTATAAAATAATTAATTGCGACAGTTATACCAGTTGGAACAGGTAATAGTTTAAATGATGGAAGCTTGAAATTATTTCTGGGATAAATTGATACAAAAAGGCATCAATCAAACCTGGGACTATTATACTAGTATAAAATGGAATTAAAATCAAATTCCTGTCAGAACTTTCCAGACACATTGTTGTTTGATGCTGCTTTATTTTGAAAACTAGAAGTCATTTACCAACTGATAATCATGAGGCCTGTTCTATTATTTCAATAAAGCCCCCCTTTCCCCCATTTTGAGTTACAATGGGAAATTATTATCTGCAAATGCATGATATGTACTGAATGCAATTTCATACAATTTTATTTATCATGTTCAACCATTATTTGAATAGGATAATAATATATATATAAAATTAAAAACAATTAAAACCATTAGACTCAAAAGTTACAAAAATAAGAAGATGTGGTATGATAATGATGATTGCCAATGAGAAAATAACATGTACAACTATCCTCCATATACACAACATACTATACATGTCTGTCATCTTATTTATTATGCTTATCATTAATATGTACATGTACAAAAATGAATGTAAGCAACTACAAATGAATACATTTGGATCATGTGTATATACATGTAGAATAGATACATTTATAAGAAGTTGTGGTATGAGTGTCAATGATACAACTCTCCATCCAAGTCACAATTTATAAAAGTAAAGACAATCCTACAATTATCAGGATAGTCATATATGTTAATGTAAGATATACATGTAAACAGTAAGCTTAATTTGTTAAAAAAGCAGGAGCAAATTGTTACTTTTTAAATTATGAGAATCAAATTTAAATTTTCTGTACTTTTGATAACTACAAAAACATATACCTATATTTTTTGGCCTTATGACATATAAAAGACACATATATTGTAAATTGGTTATTGCATAATTATTTGAAAAAATCAAACTTGTAAATCATATCTTAAGATAATTAGATTCTTAATCCACTATTTAGATGGGATCTTTTGGGACGGCAATACTTTTGTTTCTTAAATTTGTTGTTTTTTGTCCTTCATTTCCTAAAAAAACTAAATCTAGACACATCATTTACATGATATAAGGATTTCAAACTTTTAACATTTAGTACAAAACTTAAATTAGAACAAATCTGTTAAAAGGAATAAAAAGTCAAAAGTTGTATTTTTCAAAATAATTGTGTTAATATTTCTGTGCTATTCAGAAATATGTGCAACAAGAAGAATTAACTTCTTTAATATAAGTACCATTGTGGTATGCCCTTGTTATTTTTTGTTTTGTGCAGTACATGCATTTGTTCAAAATTTATCGATTGAATAAACATGATAAACTAATTGTTATGTTAACTAAGTATATGTCACATTTAATCAGGCCAAGTTATCCGTCTTATTAACAAAGAAGATTTGATATGATTGACAATTTCACGGCTACATGTACCTATCACAGTTCTCTTTACGCCATACGCATTGTGACGTTTGGGAATAATTCTCTATTGTCATATTCTGACTTTTATACAAACCAATTGATGAAGATAAACAGTGCTTACATTTCCAAAGATTTCGAAGAAACTGCTATGAAACACAATAAAAATCAGAAGATATAGTATGATTGTAATGAGACGACTCTCCATTAAGAGACCATACAATGTAAAAGTTTATAGTAATAGGTACAGCCTTCAATAAAGAACTAAACCACTCTGCATATCATATTTGATTTTGCTAAAAGCAAGAGCATGCTTATTTGTAGATTTTGTCACTATCAAGTATATACGTACATGTACTAATGTATTCTCATGGTGTCCGTCCTCTACCTAAAGTTGCCCTTGGAAAATGATTTGAAATCCTGTCCCTCAAAAAAAATTAATTAAATGGACAAGATCTATGGTCATAATGGTCATGCCAGTTGGCAGTTCAGAATATATTAGGTTAAGAAATGAGGATCTAATCAGTTTTTATACTACCGCAATTTTTTTGGGGGGATCGTATAATGGTTTGATGTCATCATTATTGTCGTCTGAAGACACATTGGTTTCCGGAAAAGAACTTTAGTTTGAATGAATGGATTTCTATGATATTTAGTAAGAAGGTCCAATACCCCAAAAGGAAGGTTGAGATAGATTTGGGGAACACAACACATTGTCTTGAGGTGCTGCATATATGTGCCAAATATGAAACGATTTTGTCACAGGGCAAACAGATCATGCTCCCGACACAAAAGTGTGAAAAAAAATCTTTTTACTATGAGGTCAAATGTCAAAGTACAGCAAGAATTGTTTTGTAGGTATCTGTGGCATTGACTTTTGATCTACAGGCCAATTCAATGAGACTTTACTTACATCTTCCAACTAAGTACTTTCATGGTGAAAATTTGTACACAGGAAGCCAACAGGCAATGAATAGTGTACATTTTATGGTTGCTATGGCAACCAAATGAACAAAGTGGAGACAAGACTACACTTTTTTTTCTTTTTTTTCTTCATCAAAACATATCAGTTAAACATGATAAATACAATAAAGATGCAAAAGTATATGGTATTTTGCAACCTTATCCATGTAATACTATTTTGGTTTGGCAAAGCATAATTTTCTCAATTTTACAATTTTCTCTATATTTTGCATTTTTTTACTTTTTTTTTGAAAAAGAGTAAAAAAGATACCAACAATTGTATTTCAAATTATTTTTTAAACGAACATAGTACTAGACTTCCATATAAGTAGTTTAGTCATAAGTGTTGTTTTCCTCTGGTGATGGATAATTGAAAACAGGTAGAAACTGGCTTTTCTCAAATTTTACAATTTTCTCTATTTTTGCATTTTTTTATACCTTATTCTGAAAAAAAAAAGATACACAAGTTTTATTTCCATTATTTTTTACACCAATATAGTACTAGACTGCCATATAGGTAGTTTAGTCATAAGTGTTGTTTTTTTCTCCGGTGATAGATAATTGAAAACGGTTAGAAACTGGTTTTTCTCAATTTACTCAATTTTCCTTATTTTAGCCTTTTTTTACCCTATTTTTGGAAAAAAAATAAAAAAGATACCAAAATTTTTATTTTCATTATTTTTTACACCTACATAGTACTAGACTTCCATATAGTTAGTTTAGTCATAAGTGTTGTTGTTCTCCGATGATGGATAATTGAAAACGGTTAGAAACTGAGTTTTTCCCCATACATTTCAATGAAAATACGCAGTTTGAGCGCTGATATTGAATTTCATTAAAAAAAAAATGTAAAATTCACAAAAAATTGTAAAAAAAAGTATATATTCCCGGTCAGTATGCTATACTGAAAGGCTAAAACATATGTTTGCCCAAATTGATTTATTTTAGTTGAACGGTCCTGCCTTGTGCTCTCTGGCATTACTTTTTAATGAAGATACGACTACACTTGATATACGTGTATATATTTTGGTTGATTGACAGTTGGCAAGTTAGGTCGAGTATACTATATGGTACCTGGTATTTCTGCTCAATTTGTTCAGCTTGCTAGTTTTCCTTATATTGTGGAAAATGGCAAATATGCGCTGCTGATATTCATGCAACTTATTTAATCTAATGATATCTTATTATGAAGTCTTTGTATGGAAAACTCATTAATTAAAGTACCATGTTATATGTTATTCTTGTCGAGTTGTGTCAATATTATGACGAAGGTTTTGTATACTGACTGTAGTGTCTATATAAACTATCAAATAATGTAGCAAAAAATACAAGTCTTCATTATGGACACAATCTTCAATATTGATTGTTCTTTACACGGCAAATTGGGCACCCACAGCAATATTTTACACTTGTCGTCAACGTGTTACTGGAGATAGAAATATGGTCACTACAGGTTTTCTTCCGTTCGGCAGTAAAATCATTACAACAGTTCTTTGATGGGTTCGTGGCCTGTTGCAAGACAAATTATTGTCCCTGTCCAATTAACCATCATTTTCCAGTTGCAGATATTTGGATGATATAATGCCTCTTAATAATGACGACTTCAATATGCACACTACAGAGATTTATCCTGCTTAACTTACTTAAAAAGCTAATATTAACAATGAACACTGCCCCTTTCTGATTCTTTATATCTTTATATTTTTCACTGGAAGCTTAATACCGAAAGATGGTTTTTCTCTTCAAAGTTGTTATTTATCCATTTTTAGATGGTAACGTTACCTTATCACCATCTAATGGTCGATATCACAAACTTGTCAAAACATTTACCAAATTTTATCATCGGTACAAGGACATTATTCGTAAATATAAATCAACATGAAGGCATATTTTACGTTTAGGTCGTTTGCATCGAAAATAAATATATGTATTCTAAAATTAGTTGTTGCCATAATACATGTTCTGTTCTTCCCGTATATTTTATGATGGTATGATACTTAAACCTAGCGCGCGCGTTATTCTTGTAATTTTTTTTTACAAATTTTGATACATTTCTATGTTTCGAAGTTCAGTATTACGTCAATTTTCGTTGAACTTGTATACATTATTGTTTAGGGGCCAGCTGAAGCCCTCCTCCGGGGCCGAGGTTTTTCGCTGTGTTGAAGACTCATTGGTGGCCTTCGGCTGTTTTCTGCTCTTAGGTTCTGGTTGTTGTCTGTTTGACGCATTCCCCGTGTTAATTCTCAATTTTATATTTATATACAAATGTCATATTACAATGTTTTCGTCATTTGCAGAAGGTACTGCTAATGACAGATCTTCGATTATTTCTATAAAACTTATCAATAGTTTGTACAAAGGCTATTAAAAGACTGCTGCTTAGAATTAAGTTCGTTAAAAGTAAAGTTTTATACATTTTGTCGAAAGTCGCTCATATACCAATGCCATTTGTTTATCTGTTATGAAATATTCTTGTCATGGATTTTCACATATAAAATCTGATTTTCGAATGTGTAATCCATCCTTGTTTATCTAGGTTGTAACATCTTCGAAAGAGACCCATATTCGTTGCACCAATGTGCAGGTCGGGTGAAAATAGTGTATCAGGAACAGGTGATTTTTCCGGAACATCCATTGGTATGTTTTAAAAGTGTGAGTGTCTTTTTTTATTTTACCAATTAGTGTATTTAATGCTACTTGTTTTTCTATGATCTGTGTTGTGGGAAACGATTGACAGAACTTAAATATTTCGGTTGTTATTTTAAATTTGTGTTGCATGGTTAGAAAAGTTATTGGTGTATAGAATCTTGCTATCAATAAATGACTTATTAATATATATAGGGAATATGGCGGGTGTAACTTATAGGTTAGGAACTGCTGATATTTCCAGTCGTGTTATCATTCAATCTCCGGCGCAGAGATCACATATCCATTCCGTTCAATACTTTGTTACACTACACTCATATTAAGTGCAGTATTGCGGAGTATGTATGGAACGGATATGAACTCTGCGCCGGTGATTGGTTATAATTGTCTTTTATGTAAACAGCTTGATTTTCAGAATATAGAGATGACAAAGGAATATTCAAACTAATACGTTTTGATAAAATGTAGTCTGATGTGAAACAAATTACTTAATTTCCTGTGTTTTTCTTTTTTTTTGTTTGTTAATTCCCTTTCTATTCTTTTTGATTCCTTCCTATTCGAGTTAAACGGTTTTATCGTTGTTATATTGACGCTTATCGCATGTTTTTTTTGTCATATCGAGCTTAAATTCATTTTTCTCTCTGTATTTAACATTAATCATGTGTTAATATGTTTCGATATAAAATGAATATAACTATTTACAATTCAATAGATATTTTTAAACAATGTTTGTTCATGAGTTTCAAAACGTCCGGTCTAACATGTAATATTTACTGTTTCTTTGCTTTTTACTCAATATCTCTTTCAAATAAAGATGCATGATGCAAATAAAATGAAACAAAAAAAGATATTATCATTAGCGATGCCCCATATATTACTTTTTGTAGTTTCTGCTTCTTTGACAAGAAATGTTTACCACTCCAAACGGACGTTTAAGACGGTGATGTTCTTTATTTTTTAGTTCCATTTCTCCAATGATTATAATCATCAAGGGTGACTGGAGAATATAAACATGGTCACTATAGGTCTTCTTTCGACCGGCAGTTAAACCCTTGCCAAAATGAGGCGTCCTTTTGGCTGTGCGGGATGTATCAAGTACGCTGTAACGTCCGGTCAGAATGGGTACGTTAAATCCGATACCTCGTGTAGAGAGAGTGCCATGTTGTCTGCACGTTAAGAACACTTGCAACAACTCTTTGAATTTCTTCCCTATCCAATATACACTTATTTTCGATTGGCAATCTTATTTTACCCAAATCTTGATTCCGAACGACCTCTATTACAGGACCCACCTATTGTTTTTATTGTTAATTTGTTCTCGTCCTGAACATGCAAAAAATATTTGCCACTAAACGTTAAGCAACCAACAATCAATTATTCAATCAATGACCATAGGAAAGAGTGATCAAAAACAAAGGATATGGGAAAAAAATCAATTTCTGTGAAATATATATGTCACATAAAAAAGTACATAATTATAACATGTCTTTTTAATATTATATATTTTTTTGAAAGCTTTCTGTGGGTATTAATTTTTCATCCTACTGCTGCCGAGCATGTGATATTAATATCCTAAATTGAATTGAAAACTGTTAGCAAGTCATTAAATAAAGGCAACAGTAGTATACTGATGTTCAAAACTCATTAATCGATAGAAAAAATCAAATCCGATTCACAAACCAAAACTGAGGAAAACTCATTAAATATACGAGGAGAATGACGACATAGCATTAACAAATTCTAATTGTAGAATATTATCATGCTTGTCATATGCCTTATATTTGACCAGGTAACACAGTTCCCAAGTTCAGGTACCAATACCCCTTGGCTCATGTTTGTTAGTGTATAACGACCGTAAATCCAGAAAAGCGCATCTGACGCATTCAATTTATAAAGTGTTTCTTTTTTCCGTAAGATATTTTCATTGGTGGCTCAATTTCATTTATAACACATTTGCTCTGATGTTTCTCTTTTTTTTTGTCAACATTGTTAAGCCCACCCTATGATTTTATTAACATATTCGATCTCAGCAATCATAAGTATGTTTGATTACATTTGTTATTTTTTGATTATCTGTAATTAAAAAATAAATGTCAAATGTATAAAAAAGGGTCAGAAAGATGGAATAAACAAGATTACTAGTTATTTCATGAACTTAACTTTGAACTGGATATACAAACGAGACCATGCGTGATTTATTGCACTTTGAGGTTTGATTCATATAAGTATACAGCTTTGGGTATGCTCCATAAGGCGGCATGTGTAATGTTTTAATGTTTGAGACACGTTTCAATATATCTGTGTCTGCTCAATCTAACCTTTGACAGTGTTTCTTTTTTTTACTTTTATGATTTAGGCAAAACATAAAAGAGAGATATAAAGTAAAATTATAATCGTAATGAGAGACTTTCACTATGACAGGATTTTAAAATTCGGCACCAGGACTAATTTGTCGTTACCTAATTTAAGCTGTTGGTTAAAGTTTGCAATTTGCAGTTAATTTATTGGTTTTTTTTTACTTCTTTTCTTTTTAGACTGCAAATAAACCAATGAAATAAAGTGTTACTTTTTCCGTAAGATATTTAATCTATAAAACCAGGTTTAATCCACCATTTTCTAAATTTGAAAATGCCTGTACCAATTCAGGAATATGATAGTTCTTTCGTTTTCGATGCGTTTTGTTATTTGATTTTGCCATGTGATTATGTACGTTCCGAATTGATTTTCCTCTAAGTTCAGTATTTTTGTGATTTTACTTTTTATGTGATGTAGTTCCCTCTTTTTATCTTTCTATGAAAACAACAGTTCGTAGAAAAAACACTACACTAAGGCAGTTTTGCTACAGACTTTAAACAATGAATAACAAGCTTACTCGTCTGACATCTTTCACCAGTGTAATCAGGTAGACAATAACATATAAAATGATATGTAACGTTCAGACAATATCCACCATTAAGACACGGACTACGATTACTTGCGCATTCGTTAATCATGCCTCCGCCTAAAATTTATACAAAGAAAACAAAATTATTCCGTATATACAATATCACTGAAGGTTGCATTCACAGTGTTAAAGGTATCATAAACAAGTGGTATCGATAGTTTAATTGTTTAACTAAGGTTGGGAATACTAATGTATAATTATGTGATCAGCATAACTGTAGAATATATGTCTCTTCCAGAGCTTGCATTTCTTATAAGAATTTACAAATGGAAAAGTTTAACCCTACAGGAAGCTATTACACTTAGGATTCATTCGGGTAAATTTTAAGTCATCCCCATTAATATTGACAATGAGTTGGTTAAATGTTTTGGATTATCTAACCTTCTATGATTTCTAAGAATGACAGTATATTTAACACGGAGTAGGTAGGCCTACGTTTCGCCTGGACAAAAGAATAAAAACATCGATGATGACCAATTGAATAAAAATGCAGAAAACACACTAAAAGCTAACAAATTGATAATGTTGGCATTTGTTTTGGTATAAACCAATGGAAGTAGGTTCTTTATATTGAGGAATTAATGATTTTGATAGGCAACTAGTTTAAATGCCACACGTTAAGAAAGTCGGTAAGATAAATTAGTTACACAGTGTGCTAGTGACATAATGTGATATATATGGGATAAGTAAACTCCATATAGGATGAGAACGAAGCTATCTATGTCATAGATAACCCCGAATATGTTCTAATTATCATTATCACAAGTCCTATACATTTTTTATAAAGTGCTTTAAAAACGATGCCCTGTTTTGTAACTGTTAAATGTTGAATAGACAGCGGATATAATTACACATATAAGTTCTGTGTTTGATGATTTGTCTTGTTACATAGTTTGTAAAATTAAAGATTTCACAACATTTTTTATCGTAAGGTCTACTTTCTCTCAAATATATATATCATGAGTTAAGATCCATTGTATATAAAGGTATAATACCTCTCAAGCATATCCCTCATCAGTTAAGATACAGTGTATGGTAAGGTTTAATACCCCTCAAGCATATCTCTCATGAATTATAATTCAGTGTATCTAAAGGTCTAATACCTCTCAAACATATCTGTCCTGGGTTAAAATACAGTGTATCTCTCAAACATAACTTTTTTAAGTCGAGATACAGTGTATCTTAAGTTATACTATCTCTCAAACACATCTTTTATGAGTTTAGATACATTATATCTTAAGGTCAAATTTCTCTCAAACATATCTCACGAGTTAAGATACAGTTTATCTTAAGGTCTTGTAACACTAAAACACATCTCTCATCAGTTAAGATACAGTGCATTTTAAGGTCTAATTCCCGTCAAACATATATCTCATATGAGTTTAGATACAGTGTATCGTTAGATCTAATACATCTCAAACATATCTTTCATGAGTTAAGATACAGTGTATATTACGGTCTAACACCGGTCAAACATATCTCTCATGAGTTAAGATACAATATTTCTTAAAAGGCATAATACCTCTAAAACAAATCTCTCATAAGTTCAGATACAGTGTATCGTAAGGTCTAATTCCTCTGAAACATATCTTTCATGAGTTTAAGATACAGTGTATATTACGGTCTTAAACCGCTCAAACATATCTCTCATGAGTTAAGATACAGTGTTTCTTAAAAGGCATAATACCTCTCAAACACATCTCTCATCAGTTCAGATACAGTGTATCGTACGGTCTAATTCCTCTCAAACATATATTTCAAGAGTTTAAAATATAGTGTATATTAAGGTCTCAAACCTCTCAAACATATCTCTCATGGGTTAAGATACAGTGTTTTTAAGGTCTATTTCTACTCAAACATATCTGTCATGAGCTAAGATACAGTGTATCTTAAGGTCTAGTACCTCTCAAACGTATCTTTCATGAGTTAAGATACAGTGTATTTTAAGGTATGATATATCTAAAACATATCTGTCATGCATTAAGATACAGTGTATCTAAAGGTTTAATACATCTCAAACACATCTCACATTAGTTATGATTCAGTGTTGTTAAGGTCTAAAACATCTCAAACATATCTTTCATGAGTTAAGATACAGTGTATTTTAAGGTCTAATACCTTTAAAACATATCTCTCATGAGGTAATATAAGGTGTATATTAAGGTCTAATATAGCATATCTCAAACATATCTCTCATGAGTTAAGATACAGACTTATCGTATCAGTTAACCTTTTTATCGTTCATACTAATTATATTCCTCTATCCGTGTTTGCAGTACATAAAGATATTCAGTTATGATTTAAACTTTATTCAAGAGTGCATACTCTTTACTTCTAAGAAATGTGAAGTAGTCAAATCATTTATTCATTGGGAAGCGAGAGATTGAGCAAATATAATATAATCACCAAGAAAAAGAAACGCTACACGGGAATTTGTAGATTTGCAACACATGTTGGTATGATAACTATACAAGATATAAAGTTAGGGTTTTAAACAAAATAAGAAACAGATCTATTTTTCCATTAAAATTTTAACGAGCAAGTAAACGGGTAGATATACATAAATTTGGATATTTGTTTGTTGGTATAAAGTCTTTATAATAACATTTAAGACACAACCAATAAACTACGGGTTATATCAAGCATATTGTTTTCCTGTTTTAAATATTCCTGTACAGTATTATATACCTTGTAAATAACAGGATGTTTAAACATTGCCGTAACATTTATTTAGACCTAAAACATCACTTTGAAATCAAAATGTTAATATCCTTGTGAAGAAACGTAATTATGGTATCATAACGTCTAACACCTCTCAAAAATATATTTCATGAGTTAAAATACAATGTATCCTAACATCTAAAAAATAAAATCACAAAAATACTGAACTTAGAGGAAGATCAATTGGGAAAGTCCTAAAACCTCTCAAACATAACTCTCATGGGTTAAGATACAAACTCATTGTATAATTGAACCTATTAATGGTGAAACACATTGCGTATGTTTTTTTCCAGTCATTCATACTAATACAATTCCCCTATCAGTGTTTGTATAATGGGAACCTGTTAAAAATGCATATGCCAGTTACTTGCAAGTACATAATAATATTCAGTAATGATATACACTTTAATCAAGAGAACATACTCAATTTACTTCTGATAAATATGAAGTAGTCAAATCATGTATGCATTGGAAAGAGGTAGATGGAGGAAATGTAATATCACCACCAAGAAAAAAAAACTCTTCTTGGGAAGTTGTAGATTTGCAACAAACTTTGATATGATAACTATAAAAAATTTATAAAATCCGGGGTTTAAAAAAAAACAAGGAACAGATTTATTTTTAAATTATAATTTTAACGAGCAAGTTAGCGGGTAAATTTACATAAATCTGGATATTTTTTTGTAGGTATGACGCTCTGAAGTGTCTTCATAATTATATTTAAGACAGAACCAGTAAATACTGGTTAATTCGAGTATATATTTTTCTTGTTTTAAGTATTCTTGTACATTATTATGTGATATAGATACAATGAATAAGCGTTGATCCCCGGAGGGCGAATGGTTTGTTTTTCATGAATCAACGCTTATCCATTGTATCTATAACTATTGTGTTAATTTTTTGTCAAAGTTAACGCCTATTCTTAATTAGAAGGTACTGTAAGTGAGTTTAAATAACCATGTTATCCTGTGAAACGATCCTTAATAGTTATCCCACGATGATGCGGTGTGTCAGTGTAAGATCAACCCGATGGCCGGAGTCCAGAGGGTGATCTTACACTGACACACCAAGTCCGAGTGGGATAACTATTTTACATCCCAGCTGTTTTAGATTAGACGAAAAACCATTTACAATTAATAAAATCTAGTTTAGAACGCAACACAACCATTATAATACACTTTATACATTACTATAGGATTAATACCCTTTTTGACCCCCGAACAGGATGAGTACATATCAAACAAGGTCAACTCGCCCCACTGGCCAATCGGCCCAATCTACATCGCCACTTTATGCAAAATATCGCCCCACTCTTGTTTACCGACTCGCCCCACTTTAAAAAAAGTGTAAAATCAAACTGAACAATCACTGACAACTCACTTATAAACGAAAAGGTTTTAAACCCCACTGAATAAAGGTCTGCCAACTCGCCCCACTTATAACAATATCTTGCTTCCTTTAAGTATGTTAAATTACGGGCAGTTTGTATCCAGTCGTCCTAGTGTAGTGGTTGTGTCGTGGCTTGATATGCTAAAGGTCTTGAGTTCGAATCCCAGCATATACACTGGATTTTTTCTATGTGAATTTTGATAGATAGTCTTTTCCGTATAATTGTATACTTAATTATAAGTTTTACAGTGGATTTGACATTCCCGCCAAAATGTTACAGAACAAAGGAAAGCATGCATAACAAAGAAACTCAAACTGGGGTGATCTGGTAGGGGTGATCCGGCTCAGATCACCCCTGTTAGAACAAAGGAGCTGGGATGTAAATTACAATAACTTAAATATCACAAATAAATGTTTACAAATACAAATTCATTATGAAACAACACGTCTGCCCTTTAAGATCTTCATATTATCAGGCATCTGAATATTATCTGTTTATACAAAATAAGTTCTATTCGGACTCATTTTTATTAAAATTGAAAATGGAAATTGAGAATGTGTCAAATGGACAACAACCCGACAAAGAAGATACATATCATCTTTGAATGAAACTGCGTATATTTGAAAGTCATAAATATTACATATAATCGGAAGAAGTAAAAAAACCTAAAGCAAATCAATTCAGACAACATAAGGTATAACCATCGACTAGGCGCTCCATCATCATACTAACATAATGAATTATTAGTGTTATATGATAAGATTATGTTAACGTAATACAAAAGTATGATCATATCGCTGTCATAGCTGACACGTGTTCATTGAAAAAACATTAAGCTTTGTAATTCATTTGTCTCTTTCTTCCATTGATTTCAGATATGGATTTTTAAGTCTTGTCACACAATTGTAACGTTCAATTTTGATAACTTTAATCTCATACAGACTGAAATAAATCATTTAAAAATCACCGACCTTTTGTGGGTGGCACTGGTGGCAAGATTTCAGTCTGAAACAGTCATTTTGGTCTGATCAAGTCTTAATCGACTGAATTTACCGCAAGTGAAAAACGTTAAGACTTTTTCGGACTTTCAGACGCTATTCTGATATATCGTTTTCAGTTCATTCAGTCATGTCAAGATAAACAAAACGGAATTCTCTGGCGTTCTATTAAGCTCTATTACAAATGTAAGACGGTTTTGAACGAATTAAGACCAAACATAAAAAGTAATTTTCAAATTTTTCAGATCGTGTTAAGATCCAATCAGTGTGTTAGTAAGATACTATGAGTTACGCCCCTTCGTCTTGATGATTAATTTTAATTACCAAATATGTATAATATAAATGCTAGTATTAAAAACGTCACTTTTGAATAATTAAACATGAAGTCATTGGTTGATTTTAAAGAGATAACGGAATTATTTTTTTTTCTTCCAAAGATATAACGGAATTTATTTATCTTAACATTTTATTAATTTTTTTTTGTGAAGGAAATAATTATTCGTCTTCAACGGTTTTATTTTTCTAATTTATGTTAATATAATTATTATGTATTTATCTACTTATTTTTGTATTTTGCAATTTTTTTTTAATTTCACAAATAATTTGTTGACGCCTGTATTTTATGGTTAATAATTTATAAATGTATTTAAACTAAGGGTTGTGGAAGTTACCGTTTATAACAGATTTTAAATGAACGGATAGTGTGTCGATGTGAGGAATCTGTTTACCGTGCAATCGTTAATCAGAAAACATTTGTGTTATACACTTAAATTTAAAATAACGTTAATGACATTTTTAACTAAAAAACAAAATTATGTAGGAAGTAGCATATATTCCAAGGTATACATAGTCTAGTACTTTTATTACAGCAGTATACTTGTTTTCTATACAGACCATATTCAATGCTAAGATTTAAAAGTAATAAAATTGACAGGACAGACATTAATATGTGTACAGTCGTTTGAAATCAATTCATTTCAAAATAACGGCAAATGTTCCTTCGCATTGTTAAATGAAGGTTACATTAATTTGAACTATAAAAAGGATTTATATTTCTTTGTCAAGGAGCTAGTCAATTCTGAGGTCTCATTGATAGCATGTCTTTTTATCACAAATGTATGCTGGTACATTTGTAACTCTTGGTGTATTCCCTCATTACCTCAATTGAATTCTATATGTAAAAGTTTTAGGTTTTTTTCAAATCTTTGCCAAAAATAATAAAAAAAAGCCAATCCAAACACCATATGTTGACGTTTTGTCCTTTAATTCTTTATTGTGACTTTCTGTCATACCCTCTAATCAGACACATATACACATATGTGTATATATGTCTTTGCTCCAATTGATACGTCAATTCAAAGCGTGTAAGCATGTAATGCATACATACATTATTCTGCTCTGAATTATCATATTAAAGAAATATCCATATGATAATTTTCAATTATTTAATATTGAATTATGTTAATAAATGAGTTTTAATATTCTATTTATTTTGAAAAATTATATCTTAATTTACACTAAGATGTCGATAAATGAAATCCGATAACCTGCATTGATTGTGAATTTCAGTAGCATATGGTCAAATCGCTGAAAGACCTATCCGAAATTATTGATTTATATCATTCTGCATTGACAATAATATCTTGGTGTAAATTAGATGCACTCATTCGGGCTAACGCCCTCAATGTGTATCTAATATATAATTTATAGTTAATACAACTTTCAAGACATGTTGCTACTTTCGTTGCAGGTACACCCACACTAATACACTGTGACTTCCGTTTAAATTCATCTTAAGGAATGTTTTTTTTTTGCTCCATGGTTTATCATAAGTTTCAAAATCTGCATCAACTAATCCTGCTTCTTTAAAGGTCAAATAAAGTAAGTTATTGTCACTCTACTACGGCGTGAAATGAACGAGAGAAATGTTGACGTGATATAGTCATCTAAAATCAAAGACTCATAATAGCATTGAAACACGAAAGGCGAAAGGAGCTTGACGCATTGACTTATTTGATCTTTTCTCTTTTCTGTCTTTGTGTTTTAGATTTTGTTTAACCTTTCGATTTTTTTCCCTTTTATCTTACTATTACTGTAGTTCATAGTTTGTACAGCTAGTCGAAAAAATATAGTTGCCCTCTGGATGTTTATTGGTTGCTTTTTGTGGATTGTTTGCTGTATCACTGACGTAAAACCGACAACTCCTTTCATTTATGTATATAGTTTGACTTCTGTAGAAATCAAAACTGACATTAGAATAAAGGATGAGAATGCAGGTTTCATAAATGGTAATTAAAGTGCCAGAAAGTTGAAAAAAAGCATATAGAAATAGAATTATTACAGATTCATTTATTTTTTTCTATTATTGTTTTAATGTTTTTCATTTGAGCGTGCATGGTGCAAAATATAACCGCCTCTGTGGTTCTCAACATGACGTGCTTGTAACAAATGACACACTCTCACTGCGACCGATCGATAATATAAGACAGATCTACAAAATAGTTCAATGGATTATTATAGCCCCTAATTGGCATATGGCTGCACTAATTGTTGATACTGCTCCCTGATAAATAAACAGATATAAGTAGCGGTCATATTTGTTTACAAATTAACCCGCATAATATATATCCTAAATATAGGACCATCATAAGACCATCTTAAGACACCTAAATTGGTGTCCTAAAGTTAGGACGATTCCTATGACTTTTCCTAGGCTCCGACATGTTTGATAAACACACTTGGGACTTAGATACATCATAAGATGATCTAGGACGTGTCGTATTCATATGAACGCTTCGATAAGCAGGCCCCACGTCTACTAATACTTTATGACATTAAAAAACATAGTTCAAAGACTTTTTCTTGTATGCATTTTGATAAATTATACGCTATTGATGTTGAAAACTACATGTAGTTGAGGGTACTGATGCGGGGTATTTTATCTCTGTATTCTTTACAATATCTGGTCATTTATCTCTGTCCTCTATATTTTTGTCCCATTTATCTCTCTTGTTTTTTTAACTATTTTTTTGTACTATTGGCACATTATTCTCTATTCTGCAAACCCCACCAATATCTTCGTTGATGACATTTATTGTTTGTTTGTCGTTGGTTCGTTTCGCCATATTTTTTTCCGTAAATTGTATTGTTAGATTAGGTCGTTAGTTTTCTTGTTTGAATTGTTTCACCAGTGTCTATTCGGGGCCATTCTTTATAGCTGACTATACCTTATGCTTTTTTTGTTGTTTTACAAGGCTGAACGGTGATGTATATTTGATATATCTTTGTCATTTGAACTCTCTGTCTTATCTTTGTCTGTTTAACATCATGTGTAGCTCGTATTATTTGAGCAATCAGTCTTTTTACAATTGACATCAACTTTAGTTTTTATATTGTATATATTGAAATATTATGATTTCAGATATGACTTTTATATGTATATAAATGTATATCCGAAGAAGGAAATAAACTCATCATAAATACCAGGATTGCAATTTTGATTTAGGTCAGACACGGATTTTGTCTACAACCGACTTATCAGTGAGGCTCTTATAAACAAAATGTAAAGCCAAATAAAGTTCGAAGTTGATGAGCCGAAAAAAATACTTTACATACTTTTGTAAAGCACATTGTTGAAGAATTTAACATTTACGAAGAATATTTTGAATTTAATAAACCTTTCCAACTAATGAAAAAAATATGAAATTATTGTAAAGAAAATTTTGATCAAATAAATGCTGAAAAACTTTCAAATAACAGTAGTTTAAAACTTTCCAATTTAATTAACAGTTTAAAACTTTCAAATAGTCATAGCAGTTTAAAAGTTTTAAATAATCATACAGTTTAAAACTTTCAAATATAAATAACAGTCTAAAACTTTCAAATATATATTACAGTTTAAAACTTTCAAATATAGATAACAGTTTAAAACTTTTAAATACAGATAACAGTTCAAAACTTTCAAATATAGATGACAGCTTAAAACTTTATCTTGATAATACACTTTTTAAATTTGATTAAACTGAAAGACTATTGCACCATCTAACAAAACGTGTGTATAAACAACTCCTTGGTTTTAAATACATTTTTGTTTTTGTATTTCTAGATGTAAATAATTAAAACTTTTGAAATGTTCTGTTATTCACCTGCTTGAGTTGTAGCAAAGCCCTAAGGTTAATTACAGCAATAACCCTCAATCACAAGTCTACAAATTTTTGTCTATCACCTTCAAACACCAATCAGTTTAAATATGTGCAATGTTTTTGATGTGAATAAGACATCACCATGAACCCATGCGATGAGCCACTGTATGCAGGATGACCTGTAAACGCATGACATGTTTGAGTTTGTTGTTTATCGTTAAGTGTAAAATATTTTATGCATATCTAAAACGAGACAAATCAACACTAAATACGACAAGCAGGACTTGTATTAAAGGGTCGACAACAATTATTAAGAAATGCAAATCGAGCACCACAGTTTGGCACATGTCGGGAGAAGGCCAATAGAGGACACTTTGCATCACCGACATCCTTTGAAAGGAGATGTCTAACACATGCATTAAAATACTGAAATGCAGTATTATTTATTTAATTATTAAAAAACATTATAAATTCGGAGGTCAGCATCATCTAAAGCTATTTAAAGTTTTGTTTAAAAAAAACTAACGAACGGTTTACCATGTTTACGTGGGTGACTCTTAAAAATTTTACAACTACCTTAGTATATAATTACGTCTGCTTTAAAATCGTTTTAGAATTCGTTAGTTTGTTCTTTTGTTGATGAACGAATTGTGTAAAATTGTTTTTAAAAGGCAATCACTCCTTAAGGGGTCAATTGACAATTTTGGTCATAATAACTTTTTGTAGATCTTACTTTGCTGAACATTATCGCTTCTTACAGTTTATATCTATTTATAATAATATTCAAGATAATAACAAAAACTGCAAAATTTTGTTAAAACTACCAATTTGGTGGCAGCAACCTAACACGGGGTTGTTCGATTCGTCTGATAATTTCTGGGTAGATAAATCTTGACCAATTGAATAATTTTACCCCATGTCAGATTTGCTCTAAAAGTTTTAGTTTTTATGGTATAACCTTTGACCCTTATGTTCTATGTTTAGCCATGGCGGCAATGTTTGTTTGTCAATGGATCAAAACGTCTGTACAATTTATAAACAAGATACACTAAGAAACATATAGTTAAAGTTTGAAGGTAGGTGGTCCAGTAGTTTCAGAGGAGAACATTTTTAAATGTTAACAAACGTGATGAGCAAATTGTTTAAAATTGTCTTAAAAGGGCAATAACTCCTTAAGGAGTCAATTGACAAGTATTCTCTTATAAACTTTTTTATAGATCTTACTTTGTTGAACATTATTGTTGTTTACAGTTTATACATATATATATATATTAATATTCAAGATAATAAAAAAAAAATCCATAAAACTACCAATTTAGTGGAAGCAACACAATCACTGATATGCAAGACTATAACGTTTTTACATAAACCTTGATGTATATCAGTGTGTATCGATTCGATTTCTGCAGCAAAATATCAACACTTACGCCCCATCGTAACACGAATGCTTTTGTTGTCATCTATTTTTGTTGTCTGTTGAGTCTTCCGTATAAAATACAGAACACGATGGTTTTAAGCAATTTTAAATTTTTTAGACAGAAATGCAATAAAGTTAGAACATTTTATATCAAAACTTAGAAATTAGGTAATTTCATCATATTTTTACGACTACTTACCTATTCTTGAAAAAATAAAACATTTTAGTGATACATAAGTTGATTTCAAACTTGAAGATGAGATGACTCAATAGTATTCTTTGAAGGTGTAAGACGGAAACCGTAGTTCTGTTTTTCGCCAACTTCATACAGCGGAGCAGGAATTAAAAAAAATAGTTGCATACTGAAATAGAGCACACTAGCATCAAGCAATTGTCAGTAAAACCAAACACAAACAACAACGAACAACTTATATTGCAGATAGTCTGCTTTGATACCGACACCAAAAGGTTATCCATTCTACATCTTTAATGGGTGTCGTAATAGTTATATCCCACAATTACGTCCAGCAACACACAATATAATAATTTAATTTAGCATGATAAGAAACGAGGGAGTTCAATAGAGCGACACTAAAACGTGATCGGTATAAGATAATGTTGGTTGGTTTAGTCATGGCTTCTATTGAAGAATAAAATTTTGAAAGTATGTTTCTTTTATTATCTTAGAAAGTACCTTAAGTCGTCAGTCCATTGAAAGAAAAACAACATTCATTTCGCAATTTCTCTAATTTGAAAAACAACAAATTGGAATAAGAAAGTATATAATTCATAAAGCTATTGCTGTTGAAAAATATTGAAAAGATTTTATAACTTTACAAAGTATGAATATGTCATTTTGCTAATATGGGAATAACAGTTTTCAGCTTCATTATCATTTAATAAACTTAATAAAACTTCCTATCTTAATGCACCGATGTTAAACATAATCCCGTCTTATACAATATCTGAATGTTAAGATTTACAAGTGTTAAAACTCAACGGGTGTGTTGGTATACATCAACATAATACTTGCGTTGTATTAATAAGATTTGAATAAAAACCCGTATGCCTATTCACTACACTTCCCATCGATAAACGTTTGAAACGTAACTTAGTTTAAATGATCATTTATCTATAGACATGCTGCATTTAAAATGAACACATTGATGATTCTTTTTTACAACGGATTAAGATTATATTTTATCTGAAGGTATAATTATTTGACGTTGTTAGGGGTGGAAAAATATATAAGTAAAATATAAGTAAAAGGGTGAGTATTTGCCTTGTGCACTTTATTTTTTATTCGACACTAGGTTATTATTTAAAAACTTTAGAATACAAACTATTCAAAGACAAAATGATGTTACTAAATACTTCTTAAATATACTCTGAACATGTATGTGTATTTTTTACCAGATTAGTTCGTGTTTTTTTTAATGGAAAAAGATAGATAAAATATGTGCATATATCTTGACAAAAAAGCTTGATAAATTATGTTTATTGCAAAAACAATACACAATCTACATAACATAGTCAACTAATATTTGGATAAAAGATAGTATTAACCTCTGAATCTATAGTTGATTTTTCAAGTCGAAGTGGAAATTTCCAAGTATACATTTATATCTTATATCTCATATAGGCTCATTTATTTACTAATTAAAAGTTTAAAACAATGTTTTCATCATTATGTTATTGATCTATTATATTGTTTGCATAGTTTGAGTGAAAATTGTTTTATACATCTAGCTGTGTGACGTTTACATTCTGACGTCAAACACTCGATTCGTCACTAGAGTTGGTGTTATTCTAGCCATTCGGTCACAGGACTTAAAATATTTAAATTCTTTATGGGTTGATTTAACATACATAAATAAAATACAAAAAATGTAAGCAATGGACGTGGTTGTTTAATTTGAAATACTACTATGCTTGTAATTGTGCCTCTTTGATAAATTTTTGTTTGTTTTTGTTCTGATTGAGAGTGGGACACGGTGGTGACTGCTTTGTCCTGTTTTAACAATTTTGCCAAGTATGTTTGTAAGTCTGTTTTGTTTGCGCATCGTTGTCGATGTGGTGGAATTTTATACGATTGCCATACAAGTGAAATGTTTAGCGCTATAAAACGAGTTTCAGTCAACACTTTTCTACATATTAAGTAAATGACAGTTCTCATTACTCATATTTCTTAATTATTATGCAATCAATAAACAATGATTAACACGTAAATTAATGTGACAATTTTATTTTATATTATCTATTTCAAGATATTATGAATAATACAATTTGCACTGTGCTGCTTGCTGTATTGATGTTTACCCTTCCTATTAGTGTAGGAGATAAGCTTTAAAAACATATAGGAATGAAAGATATTTAAAAAGTTATGGAGGTTATACCTTAGTCTTCAATTTCAATGAGCATGCACTGCAGTTTAAAAATGTTTAAGTACTTTGTGGATAGTATCGTATAAAAAGAAACAAGTAAAACCAATTGTAAATGTCAAATTGCTCGACGGAAGCTGCACCTTCGTGTTGTACCTACTTCGGAATATATCAACGAAGGACACATAAAATATACGATACAGGTCAAGTTATTGTCAGAACACTGATTAATAAGGCAATATAACCCGTACATTAAATAAGAATTGCTTATCAAGTTGTCTGCATATTGATATCGATAAATATCAGCTGCGAGTCACAATATGCAGCTTTTTGTAGAGTGAGCGCAGCAAACGAGATCGAACAGATTTTATATTGTGTCGACCAGCTGATATTTTACAATATCAGTATGCAGATAACATGTTAATTTTTCTTTCGGGCTGTTTTGGCGTCTTTTGAAAGTGTTTTCAACAGTAAACCGGGAGGTGACTTCATAAGGTCGGGTCAAACTTTTCAACTAAAGTCCAAACATAATGATGTCGATGATATGTTCAAATCGAAGTTATTAAAGACGGGTCAACCTGTTCGACGTTTAAAAGCCGTGATATGCAGTTCTATTAAGAGCTGAGCAGGGTAATATTGACAGTGGAACGACCGATACATGAAAATATTGCTTTACAATTTTAGTGCATCCGAAACTGTTTTTATGTTTATAAATACAAAAAGAATAACTTCAAGTATAAATAAAAACATGAATACTTGCGTAGTAAGAGACCTAAACGGACAGAATAAAAGTAATCCAAATCAATCTTATGTTATACCCTGCAGAAGTGATACTACTCAAGTGTGGTTGGTTCGTAACGCTTTTCAATTTAACTTCAGAAGCAACGTCCTTTTCCCCTTTCCCCTTTTTGACAATCCAATCTTAGTTTACATAAATATTTGAGTACATGTTAACCTATAGAGCTCTAAGATTTAAACGTGACATATATATGCATTAATATAGAAGACTCGACAGATAATAACTTAAATAAAATAAGAAATTGAGAACTGTAAATAATAAAAATACCACCAGATTTAATTCTAACTTGCAGAAAAAACCCCAAACATTGATGATGAACAACTACTTATTTAATGTATAAGCTTTATATTTCTTTAAGTAAAATTGAGCATGTCATTTGTTTAAAGGTGTAACACTATGTAGCGCTTCATGTATTACCGCTGTTGGAGGAACTGCGTTATTAGGAACAGCAGCCATACTACCAGCAATAGGTTTCACATCTTCTGGAATAACAGCTGGGTCATGGGCTGCAGCATGGATGGATTCTTTTGGAGGTTCTGTACCCGCAGGTGGTTATTTTGCTCTTTTTCAATCGGCAGGTATGACTGGAGCAACTACTAAAATGGTGTGTGCAGTAGTGGTTCAGCAGCATCTATATGTGCATTCATTTGCAAATGTTAACTACAGAAACTTATACCACTGTCTTACCTTCTTCTTATCAAACAATTTTACACAAATTACTTCATTTTTGTTTTATTTTATACATTTGAAAATAAGAATTCGTTTAAATGTACCTCCTTAGACAAAAAAAAATATGTTTATAGATATCAAATTGTCAATGTTTTAATGTAATTATTTATTTATCTTTCTAAATGTAAAACAAATAGTTTTTCAAATGTTATTGAAATATACAATCTCTGTAATGAACAATAAATACAATTGTTTAGTTCCGACATAATCGGTGTATCTGTATCAGATTTCAATTTACACACAAATGTCTTGTGATAACGTCAGAGTTGTATTCAGTGTTGGTATCAATACAACGCAGTTTGTTTGTAAATATCCTTGTATTCAAGGGTCTCGGTGACCGAGTGGTCTAAGAATTAAAACTACTTTATCAATAGTCTCTCTGAGTTTTAATCCCGTACGTGGCATGTGCGCTTGACTTTAATATGAACAGACCAGGATTGTCAGTTTTCCTAACCAATTTCGGTGGTATTCTCCCTGTACTCTGGTTTATTCCACCAACAAAAAATTCCCGCAACAAAATATCACTAATGTGCTGAAAGTGGCGTTAAACTCCAAACATCAATCAATTTATTGACAATTTCTGTATAACGAGGTTTTACGCCTGAGTAACCTTCAGTCATCTTTTCATATATTATCTTTTCATATATTATAGCTTTCAATCACACGTAGGAGTATTCAGTGCATTTTTTGATGCGAATACGACGTTAAAACACCCTCCCGCTTCGGTGTTACAAATGTAACATGAATATCAATTATTTAGTCAATTTTATAAATTTTCTGTTTACAAAACTTTTCGAAATTTCCTTATCCCAGGAATAGATTACCTTAGCCGTATTTGGAACATTTTTTTGGAACTTTAGGTCCTCAATGCTTTTCAACTTTGAACTTGTTTGGCCTTTATCATGTTTATATCGATTTAGATCTGAGCGTGACTGTTGAGTCTTATGTAGATGAAACTCGCGTCTGGCGTATTAATTATAATCCTGGTACCTTTGATAACTTTTTACACCACTGGGTCGATGCCACTGCTGGTTGACGTTTCGTCCCCAAGGGTATCACCAGTCCAGTAGTCCGCACTTCGGTGTTGACATGAATATCAATTATATGGTCATTTTTAGAAATTTTCTGTTTACAAAACTTTGAAATTTTCGAAAAACTTATGATTGTCTTATCCCTGGAATAGATTACCTTAGCCGTATTTGACACAACTTTTTGGAATTTTGGGTCCTCATTGTCTTCAACTTTGTACTTGTTTGGCTTTATAACGATTTAGATCTGAGCGTCACTGATGAGTCTTATTAGACGAAACGCGCGTCTGGCGTATTAATTATAATCCTGGTACCTTTGATAACTTTTTACACCACTGGGTCGATGCCACTGCTGGTTGACGTTTCGTCCCCAAGGGTATCACCAGTCCAGTAGTCCGCACTTCGGTGTTGACATGAATATCAATTATATGGTCATTTTTAGAAATTTTCTGTTTACAAAACTTTGAAATTTTCGAAAAACTTATGATTGTCTTATCCCTGGAATAGATTACCTTAGCCGTATTTGACACAACTTTTTGGAATTTTGGGTCCTCATTGTCTTCAACTTTGTACTTGTTTGGCTTTATAACGATTTAGATCTGAGCGTCACTGATGAGTCTTATTAGACGAAACGCGCGTCTGGCGTATTAACTATAATTCTGGTACCTTTGATAACTTTTTAAACAAACAGTTGATACTTTTGTTGTCTCTATTTACAATATTCAAAGTAAATACAGCTTGGTTTCCAACACAGACATTTCGAAACATTTCCTTTAAATCTGTAAACAAAATTACTAAAGGAATAACACATATACATGCTCAAATTCAGATATAACGTGGTAGTATGCTACATTCTGTCACTCTCATTTCCGTTTTCATAATGTTACAGGTATACGTTTTTTTAACACATTTTAGTAATACATATATACTGAAGTTTGTGGAGTATCCACAATAAACATTTATTATTTCAAAAATGTCAAAACGTCATGTCGATGAATTAGATCATTTATTTCTTGTCGTAAAACTTTCCTTTACCAACACATAGATTGATGACCATAACATAGGCATTATCCTTCTCCTTTTAATGATAAGTGTGTATTCATCCTCCAATATACATACACCACATCGATGGCGACTACAAAAACTACAAACTTGTGTTAAAGGTTCTCAATATTGACCGTCTAACCTGCTGATTGCACGTGTGGTAAATTTCTTTAAATGTGCAATCCAAATAACTATATTATTGCTTGTATCGTAAACATTGCTTGCAAAATTGTTCAACCAAAGATTATTGCCTTGATTTTAATTCATACATCCGAAATTCACTTCATGACTGTGCAAAGCAATGGGATTTATGTTAAAAGAAGATTTTTCTAAATGGTAAAGACTGTGAGATTGTTGGTATTTTTTTTTTTAAACTGAAACAATAAAAAAAAGACGTATGAACAATAACGGTTCCTATATTTCCATATACCATAGACGTTTTTTCTGTACCACACATCAATTGTCTTCCCCGAATACTAAGCCTCGAACTCAAAACAAAGTAAAAGGAATGCATTTTTAAACTATTGATCAGATATTGTATCTTGTAATTTTGTCAACAAAAGCTTTCTTCCAAAAATTGAAAAACAAATGTTCTGTGTTCTCTTCACCATAATAATTAATTTTTTTTTTTGAAAACTGGTTGGGAAATTAATTATTTGTGATAAATTAAGTAAGCAGTTGGCATTGGCAAGAATCACATATTTATGTTATTAAAAATGCCGAGTCAATATGTCACATCGTTTTTCTTACTTTATTGTTTTTGAAATTCTGAAACTGTTACATGTAGCCTAATGTTTAAATCAAGTTCCTTTGCTGCTGGAACATTTCACGTTTAAAGTTATTGCTTCTATACAATGTTAAACAGCCATGCCAATGAATCTTATTTAATTGCTCAACATTTTTTTCATGACAGACCTTTTAAAGTCATGTATACAGTATTGATATTGCCAATTAAAAAATTACAAATGGTGGAATCATACGATTTTACATGTTACACCGCGGGTTATATGAAAATCTTGTTCATTATGGAAAGCATTGTCAACTACATTTAAACATTAACAACCTCCTCTCTAAAAAATTAAATCATTCAAATTATCCATAATTATAGATGTCTTTGATACATTTTTTGGTGAAGCAAAATAGATATTTCCTTTTTTTCCTTTACGGGAGACTATAGCTCATTCATCTGATGGAAGTTAGTAAACTTATATTGAACGTATTTTATTCAACACTATGGTAAAGGATTTATCAAATTGCAATCGTGCAAAAAGGATTGAAAGAAAAGGAGATGTCCATTAAACCTGATTCATCAATTGTTCCACTTAATCAACCAAAGAAACTAATATTCATGCCTTGTAGTGCAAGTGAGTTTCACAACTTTTTGAAATTTTGGATCCCCAATGCTCTTCAACTTTATATCTTTTTGGCTTTGTAACTATTTGATCCGAGCGTCACTGATGAGTCATATGAGAGAATTTTAAATTTTAAACGAAACTTACATACGTTAACGCAAGTAACGAAGGCTTACATGTATACGAACATAATATAACTTGTGGTTGTCTCCGTTCGCCGGTTTCAGTAATTTAGATTTCAGTCAGATAGTTATACTATTGTTTTAATTTTAAATTAACATTCATGTATTAGGCACAGCCGTTCGACTTTCGTGGTTTTGGCGTTGGGTGAAATCGCTATGCATTTTTAAATGAAGATAATTGTGGCCCTGATTTTGACTGAATGAAATTAATTTCATACTTGGCCAGCACCTTAAGTAAAAAAAAGGCCTACATTGATCCAATTTGATAATTTTCAAATCAATTTATTTTATATCAAAATCTCCCTCCCCCGGGCAAAATTAAAAGATCGATGTCTTCATGGCAAATTAGACATATGGATCTTCCTTATACAATTATGCTTTATTTGGAGGGGCCTAGATCAAATTTGAAATAAACAGACATGACCCACGAATTTATTGTCAAAATAAAAAAAATAACCGCAGCTTGGAATAAAGACAAAATCATGCTGACAAGCTAGGACAAAATAGACTCAATTGAAATTTCGCCAAAAAATAGAAATAAAACAGGCTTATCCATGCACCCCTCCCTTACAAATTAAAGGGTTGGTATCAAGAACAGGGACATTAATTTAGCTGAACGAAAGGAAAATGTGTACAAAAAATAGCACAATACAAAATTACAGAAACAATAATTTACTACAAACGTTTTTAGACTTTTTAGTATTTAAAAGTCGATGTTTTCCGTTCATTTTATTCGACTTCCGTCTTCTCGGGTCTGAGGAAATAAATCGACCTCACTACACTAGAATACAAATAGGTCTGCGTTATCGGGTTCTATCGAATTGACAGGAAGGAGCTCAACTACCTGATTATACCTTATAAGATCGGGTAAAGTAAGAAAAACGGCGCTGTTCTTCCATCACAAAAAAACGGAGGAGTAAATCGGTTTAACTTCAAAAGTGAATCGATTTATATTTACATAAGTTGACAGAGTAATAGGTCGACAGGTTGAAACTAGAAAGGTTGACAGGTTGACACAAGAAATTTCTACAAGATTGACAAGTGTTAAGGTCGACAGGTTGACAGGTCGACATGTTGAAAAGTCGATAAATGCATATAGGTCGACAGGTTGATAAGTGTAAAGGTTAACAAGTTGACAGATCGACATGTTCATACTCGATAGCAAAGGTCGACAGGTTGCCTCTCATATGTAGTTCAGCTATGTGTTGGACTTGCAAAGAGAAGGACTGAATTCATAATGATCTTGATCAAGAGCATGATGTTCCTACGGTTGCAGAATAAGGCCATTCAAGATTTGTTTTTATTTACTTTTTTCAAGATAAAATTGTCAAGATTAAAACCCTTTTCAGTCCAATTTTACAAATTACAGCCCTTGTGGTAAATTAAGATTGGACGAGTTCTTTTCATGGTTTTCTAAGCATTCATTGAGCATATTTCTTTAAAGAATATTGGGTTGTGAAAATACATATTAGAAGTCAACTACCACATCTTCTTTTTTATATCAAGTTTTAAAATAATGTTCATATGTTGATAGCTCGAACAAATATATGTACTTGCAATCTTATCACACTTCATGACTTCATTAGCAAACTCTTATCGTTATAAGGCATGTTTGTAGACATCTACGCATATTGAGATTGATAGAAATGAATTTATTAATTTACGGTAAGGGCTGTAATTTGTTTTAGTGAGTTACATTGCAAGATATTTTTATAAACGGATACATGGGATACACAGTTTTTCTAATATTCATCATTACATCAGTAAAATTAGCTGTTTACATATCGTATTTATATCATATTAAAATTAAATGCGTATATACAAGTATAATGTACTTGGTATAGGTGCGGTGTATATAATTGATTAACTGGAATACTGACTTAGATACATCTTTCTCTACTGCGTTGTAGTTTTTACAAATTATCATACATACTTGTTAATAGAAAATCTAAAACATTTAATCTTAAAATGACATTCTTTAATTTTTCGATATATCCTCATCTATTGTAGACGTACAATTTTTTGTTGAGACAACTATTGACAAAGTCCAACTTGAAAATCCATAAAACCAAAGATGAGCACCGTAGTACAATTTTCAGCAAAACATTAGAGACGAAAAAGAAAAAAAATCAAACAATATGTGTTAATAGAGAGAGCAATAATCAAATAAAATTTTAAGTTGGCGAACATGTAGCCTCTTTACTGATAAAACATTATAAATTATAATATTTTTTAAAAGACAAATACATTTTTATTACTACAGGCGGCGCTTTACTTGCACTTATTGAGGAAGTGGTACTGACAGGTAAGTATATCGTTTTCATTCACAATATTAAACGTTTACAACAGTTTACTCTGTTGTTGATATTGGATGATCTGTTACCTTTTAGGACATCTTTACGTATTCGATCAACTGAATCATGATCGTAAATAATTAAATCAGCAGGATCAATAAAACAATCATGGTAAAAATATACGGCGTTATATCCGTTTTGCAATATGTTTGGTAATGTTTTTGTTCGACATCGTTAACCTTGAAATAACTTTTTCAATCCGTAAAGGTTGCACTTTGTAAATACAGCTGTTTCTCAAAACATGCCTCTTTTGGGGAGATCGTGAATATTCATAGAAAATTTAGTTTGTTTACATAGTGGTTTCCAGTTATGCTCTCTGTGTTCCATCTCACAGAGACATAACTTGGGAATGTTACCACTAAATAAACATGTGCATTTTGTTTACATTGAAATCTGTGTTAACCTTTCATTCGAGGTAGGGGTAGTTAAGAAAATTAGTGTTAGTTTAAATTATGAGAAGTTCAGGGCATATAAACGTTGAAAATGTGCCGCACAGCCCTATATTTTGACCATTGAACAACATTGTGGTGCACAATAACTTTCAATTCTAGTATAAGATTTTTTTTTCAAAACTTCATAGTAAAAGTGGTACAGTTTTAGCCGTAAAAGGAGTTCCTATGGGAAATTGCATTGTCAATATTTATAGAAATGCAACCTATATAGGGTGAAAAAGGGGAACATTCATAATTTAACCAAATTCGCTTTATTTCACAGATTTTAAAGAAATTAACTCAAATATGAAGTTTTATAAATATTTAATGAAGATTGGTAGAATCCTGGGCCTTAAATATGATGACTCAGTATACATTCACAGTTTACAGTATGAATAGTTTACTTAAAGTCCTGGATACAAAATTGATTCATAATATTTGCATATTTTTAATTTATATTGTTAAGGAGTGCTTATATATTCTCAGTCATGAAACTCAAAGATCCTTCCTGAATATTATTTATGGGGTATTTGAGTCCTTTCGATAACCCAAAAGTAAGCGGCAACACCCAAATCTGTTTTTGTCACCACAGCATAATGAATACAAGCTAGAAAAGCAAAAAAATCTCAAGAAAACTTACAATAGTGTGTTCTATCTGTAATATGTACTAAATATTCCAAATTGCTAGAAACAGCAGAATGATTTAGGGAATTTGAGGCCCCAGGGGCCAAAAACAATAAAAATTGCATACCGCCTGGGTCATAAAACCAATAATTTTACTTGTAAATGCTATGATTTTTTTTATTTTAAAGTTCTTGATATAGAAAACAATAACTATGCTTGGAAGTTATGCGAAAATCAGATGTAAGCAGTCATCTCTACAACATTTTAAGTGACTTTATATCTCAGACTGGTTTCTGCATACATACAACTATTGCAAATATGGCTTTGTTTGAACACTTCTAGTATATATATATTAGCTAAATTGTGTCAGATATATGGTTACAGATGATACTGTTGTGACAATAATTCTAAATTGACCATTTGCGGCAGAAAATGTGTTCTTTAATTGACAAATAGGCATACAAGAAGATGAGGACTGAAGACAGAGGCTGGATTGGATACTTTATATAATCTTCAATGTTGTAATGATTGACTGCTAAACATTACATTTATAGTATTCTGATATTTTTTCAATATGTTATCAAAATAGTTTTAAACCGGTTCTCGGCATTTTTTATCAGAAAATATGCAAATAGGGTAAGCTGGCAATAATTAAAGTCTTGTTTTCAAATTATTTAAAACATTGAAACAGGGGATGGGGAATAAAATGTAAAGTAAAGATAAAGTTAGATTTATTTAAGACTTTATTTCTGATAAATGGAGTATTAATGTGAGAAAAACTGATTTTAGAGAGTTTTCTATTTGAATAAATGTCTGTATAGGTTGCACTTTGTAAATACAGCTGTTTCTCAAAACACGCCTCTTTTTGGAGAGATCTTGAATATTCATAGAAAATTAAGTTTGTTTACATACTGGTTCCCAGTTATGCTCTCTGTGTTCCTTCTCACAGAGACATAACTTGGGAATGTTACCAGTAAAAAACATGTGCATATTGTTTACATTGAAATCTGTGGTAACCTTTCATTCAAGGTAGGGGTAGTTAAGACAATTAGTGTCAGTTTAAACTCTGAAGGTCAGGGCATATAAACGTTGAAAATGTGCCGCACAGCCCTATAATTTGACCTTTGCAAAAAAATGTGATGCATATGAACTTTCGATTCTAGGATCAGATTTTTTTCAAAACTTCATAGTAAAAGTGGCACAGTTTTAGCCGTAAAATGAGTTCCATTCGGAAATTGCATTGTCAATATTTACAGAAATGCAACCTAAAACTACTTGAAACAATGTTTACAAAATTTACAAGATTTTGTATAAGGGAATGTTATCGTTTGTACAATGTATAGCCATTTTGGTTGACATCGCAACAACACAAGTGTACAAGCAAACCTGATAATGTATGAAACAATGAATAGATCAGTTTATATTTATCTACCATGATACTATCTCGTTTTCGTGTAATTTGAAAAGGAATAATCAAAAGGTTATCTTTAAATAACGTAACTCAGCCGAAATAATCATTTGATTCCTTGTGCGACTATTTAAACTAGGAATATTATTTAAATCCCTTCTTTACGATTGTATTCAAAATAATTTTAAGATACATAATAGAAGATGGGGTATAATTACCAATGAGGACACTCTTTACAAGATACCAAATTAACAACGAAATTAATAATTTTAGGTCACCGAACAGCCTTCAACAATGAGCAAAGCCCATACCGCATAGTCAAGTATATACGGCCCCGAAATGAAGAAAAAAAATGTAACACAAATCAAACGAAAAAACTAACGTCTAAATGTTTAAAAATGAAGAAAAACAAATAAATAAAACAGCAACAAAAGACAACCACTAAATTGCAGGCTCCTGACTTTTGACAGGCTATACATACAGAATTTGGCTGGTTTAAACATATCAGCGGGAACACATCCTTTTTCATAACCTGGGACAGTGGTGTTACAAAACCACATAAGAACGAACTCTTAAAATCAGTTGAAAAAGTCATTAGATGGATACAAGTAGAGAAAAAGTCTTACGAAAACACAGAGTGGACGCGGTCTAGTTTCAGCAAAAGGGACGGACAAGAAACAAAAATTAAACAATATGACATTGTGTAATAGATAGCAATATTCATTTTTAAATTAACATTTTACGACCATAAAGCATATGTCCTGTTAAAATATTATAAATGATAATATTTCTTTAAAGATATTAAAATTTATTACAACAGGCGGCGTTTTACCTCCTCTCATCGAGGAAGCTGATTTGACAGGTAAATATTTGGTTTGCATTCATGAGGTAAACTTTTACAACCGTTTAGTCTATTGAATTAAAAAGAAAAGTTTTATCTAAGATATATGGATGATTTGTAACCTTTAAGAATAATTTTATTCAAAAGATCGATAAATTTAACCTGATCATAATTATGTTATGTGATCGGTAAACAACATTATCTTTGAAAAACATACGGTTATCTATCCCTCTTGTATTCAAAAGATTATTTTGTTCGAAATGGTTGTTTTCCACGATTTTCTGTTTGGTCAACACGTTATGTACGAAACGTTGAAACTGCAAAATGTATTGTACAAAAGTGGGAGTAGCAGTTTTTACTTTTTTTTTTTATTATTAAAATAAAACATCTTTGTGGAAAACAATATCCTCGTAAACCGGTCTTTTCCCCTCTAAATACATATTAACAGTATTTTAAAAACGTGATTGATAAAATAGTACAACTTAATCAAATAAAACAAACATAAAAAATACAAAAAAAAAGACATGTTTTTTTCCTAAAGCCAATGAGACAACCTCCCAACATAAAAACACGTGCAACTATAAGTCAACATAATGCATGACATGACACATTGTAATAGAATTTTGAATTGAAAATCAAAGGCCCAATTTATTAATTACTTGGATACAATGAACATGCCTAATATTTAATTTGTACTGCAAATGTTTAATGATTTATTTTATTTAACAGACTGGTGTCAGATGTCGATAATATGTGGAAGACATGGCAATTTAATACACATACTAGGATCATTGGGACGCTGCCTTTGTAATGAAGGTTTCACTGGATCCTGCTGTGAGACAAGTATGTTTTAACAGCTTTTAAATTATGTAAATGTATATATATTAACTTGTTCACATAATCAACCTGTTTTGTTACATAGTGTTTGTCTTTGTTCAATTGTATTCGTTTACATTCACTAGTAAATGAACTCATCATAGATACTAGGATTACAATTTTATATTAACGCCAGACGCGCGTTACGTCTACAAAAGACTCATCAGTGACGCTCGAATCCAAAAAAAATGTTAAAAAGGCTAAAAATAAGTACGAAGTTGAAGAGTAAATGGTCTTACAAAAATAATAAATTGAAATGGAAATGATGCTGAGGAATGTTATCGTGTGAATCTTACGTTATAAAGGATGCACTGAGGCGAGGTTTATGAAATTTTGAACTGTTTGGAAACCTTTAAAAAAAAAAAAGAAACAGAGAACCTATTTTGCCCTATAACACCCATTTACTTTAATAGCTCATACAAAGGTCACTACAAAAATTGAAGTATATTCTAGGTTTTGTTTTTTACGATTATACACCCCCAAAATGCCATGGTTAGCTTCAAAACATTTGGCAAAAAAACAATTGTGAATCTGTTAAAATCATAAACCTTTCAACCAAAAATAATAAACGGGACACACTATTTCATAAAACAAACCTCTGTTGTTGTTATGTACATCTGTAATAAACTGATCGCATTGTACTATGTATCCACAGTATATATTGGTCGTTCCACTGTCCATATCTCTCTGCTCAGCACTTCATAAAATTGCATATCACGGCTTTGCGACGTCTATTGCGTTGCCCCGGCATGAATAACCTTGTCCCGGACATATCGGCGATTTAAACAGAATAAACGGTTCAATGATAACGAATCAGATGCATATTATGATTAAGCAAACAATTCTTTTTTAGATCTATCTTTTTTTCCTTTTTCGAATGATGATTTTCAGATATAGATGAATGTACCAGTATGCCATGTCAACATGGAGTTTGCTTTGATGGTATTGATAACTTTACATGCAGCTGTATAAATGGTTACACTGGATCTCGCTGTGAAACAAGTATTTAGAATACTTTTCAATTTCTAAATTAACGGACTTCTTTGTCTTATTTCTGAACTTTCGATCACAACTATAAATTGTGTATTTAAATATATTGCTGTTTATTTTATATATGTATATCTACTGGATGAAACTTATTTGTGTTGTAGTCCGTGTCCTATGTTTATGCTTTCAAAAAACTGTTTAGTTTGTGTCATGAAGATGTCGAAAAGCGCATGTAGCGTGATTAACTGACTTTTCTTTATGTATTAGAGGTACCTCCCTGGTAACACACAATATTTGGTTCTTGTTTAGTTTTAGTTGTTGTGAGATTGATAAATTTTATCGTTTGGTGTATCTCTGACAATTATGACCTCTGTTCATAACTGAGCTCTTTACAACAACATATTTTAGTGATACTTTATAAAGTCTTTTGCAATTTTACATTAAACAACAAAATCGAATAGAACAACTTTTTGAGGAAAAACACACTCGATATCATTTCTAAATAAGAAAACAGTCATTTGAACTTCAGTCTACTCTTATTAGCTCGTTCTTAAAAAATCTACTGTAAACACGTGTGTCTAGTATGCCCTTCAAGGAAACAACACTGTCAACACGGCTATTAAATCAGAAAAGGTCAAAGTGCAAGTAATAGTATATCGTTTCATTTACATGTAGATTGTTTATGAAAAATACACATAAACCAATTGATAACATACCTTGTTGTAGACAGGCATCACTGTTCATAAATGTTTTGTAATCATATCAATGTTTTATGTCCGGTGTATTTTGCATTTGTATCAATTTGAAAATACAAAACTTGTATATGAAAACTACAATTTAAACATTATTAGTAAAATAGACATTTATCTCACCTGTGCTCCCTGAAAAAGAGTGAGAATCTAACAAAGGGACTATTATGAAGCTGTTGGAAACGCATTGTATTGCATTAAAAAGTAGTCTTGTATCAGTCCCTATTCTTATATAAAATTTGTCTTTTTATTTTATAGCTGTTAATTTTTAAGACATAGACAGACAAAGATATATAAATGAGATAGCTAAAAATATCAAAAACAGAATAGATTTTGTGCTATTTTGATTTTTAGATTGAAATATAACCGCAAAGGACTACAAAAGTTTAGATTATTAATTGCAATGACAAATATTTTTAATAGATATTAACGAATGTGCAAGTAACCCGTGTCAGTATGGCACATGTACGGATGGTGTAGATGGTTACACGTGTTCGTGTAAGGCTGGATTCTATGGTGTTAATTGCGGATCAGGTAATTTGTAACTGACGTCTTTACATGATATTGATAGGTAAAAAGGGGACAAGAATACAGGAAATGAAACAAAATATCCACAAATGAAAAATGTCAGAGTTAGCACAAACCAAATATAAATAAAAACCACAAAAGAATTGAAGTTATGTGTTCAAACAGGATATACATTCCCTTCTTTTAGCTACGACAGATCTTGAATAATGTAGATACGTCTAACCGGGACATCACGTATCATACTATACAGTGTAGTTACTTGTCCATATGTTTTCATGTGAAATAAAACAATATTATAATGACAGGAAGCGCAAGATACGCACTATCATATCAGGTGGGAGATGAAATATGAGAAAAGAGATATCTTAATTTTGGAAGGGCTGTTGCGTTATGTTTTCCAGAACCCTGGCAGGGTAAAATTGTAAACATTCATAAAACTGTAAGTTTGCAAGAAGGGGCTTAAAATTCAACTTGAATGCATTAAATTTTAGTGCAATAAACGCATCATTTGCACATAGAAAACATATATAGACGGTGATAACCATTCACAGGTTACACTTCATTGCTTAATTATACACTTCTTTTTCGCACTGATTGCATTTCTTATATTCTCAGATTAAGGTTATTTTATAAGTTGACTTATATTTATCAAACACACATAAAGACGAATTAAACGTGAAAATGAAATGTCAAATGCAATACTTTTAAAAAAATTCTATAATCAGAAATTAACGAATGTGCATCTAGTCCATGCCAGAATGGTGCAACATGCGTCGACGTGTTTAATGGATATATTTGTCAATGTTTTAATGGCGACTCCGGAAAAAACTGTGAAATAGGTAAGAATACTAATTTTAATATTGTACTATCATGGTAGTAATCAACAGTTTTTGTTTTAAGACTAAATGATTATATGAGAATGTATCTGTAAAAAAATACGGAAACTGTTTAAACGTGTCATAATATCTTGATTTTTTAAAATATATAATTATCTGAAATTTGATAAACACAATGAAATGTTGCATGGTTGTAAAAGTACATATGACGAGCTACCTTGACTTGGTCAGAAGATGTGATGCAATATCATGTGAAGGCCATTGTGTTTGTTCTCCACAATATCAGAAATGCCCACTTTATCCAAGTTTTGGCAATTGTACAGATGTTTTTTAATTGAAATAAGAACTTTGAATTAAGACGCAAAGGTCGTCAGTTTAAATTTCACATACAATCTCATTTAAAAAATAAAATTGTGTTTCTAAATATATTTATCTCCATTTTTCTTTTTTTGCTTATTGTGTTTTTTTTAATTCCCTTTATTTAGAATTAATAGGGTATTGTTTACAAATTGGATATTTAGTCAATAAATGTTTTTGGTTGTTAACAATAGTGTGAATAAAAGGGAAAAAGTGGTGACACTATGCCTGAAGTGGATGAAAAATGTGTTTGTCCTACTATGGTTTGCACCGGTCCCACCTGCCTGATAAATATTGCATGATCCCTTATCATAACTGCATGCATTTTTTTTTTGCATTCAAAGCAAGTGGAAAGTCCTACATGTTCAATATTTGTATTCAATGGATATATTTTCAATTATATGCAGTTATTATGTGTTTGCATATTACATTTTACAATTTAAAAAAAAAATCGGCCCTTAACTTATTTTAAATGTTTTAGGGACACCCGTAACCAAAACTCCAATAATTACATTGATATCAAACAAGACTGTTGTTGAAGGCACAGCTGTTGTTACAATTGCTTGTAACGCTGAAGGTATTCCTGCACCAGTAGTTACCTGGGAGGAAATTGATGTAAGATTTATGGTTGCATATTAGCAGATAGAAAAATAAATCATATATCTCATAAATCGAAGAACACTGACAATACCATGTCTTTAAGGGCATACGATACAGTTTTCATCAAATAATGAAAATGTGATGAACAATTGTAAATATGCTATTTTTTTACCTGCCTACATCAAATATGTAATAAAACTTATCTTACCTCCAATAGATTTATTGGGATGTGATTGGTTAATGGACTACACGTGGAGACTATGTATATTTGATATAAGGTGTCCTAAAAATACATGGTTAGTTACCATATAGGGTTGGCAACCATATGGGGTTTGTAAGGAGTTACTTCCCTTTCGAAACAAAAAAGATGCCACAACCCTTTATAAAAAAAAAACACGGTGTTGAGGAAAAATCTGAAAGGATTCAACAGACGAAGAAATTGACGATGAAAGCTTGAAATAAGTTCATAAAACATAATTAAAGCTATCAAGTTGTTACTGTTAGCATAACGGATCTACTTCCATTTCAAAACAAAAAGAAATCTGAAAGGATTCAACAGACGAAGAAATAAATACATGTAATAAACGATTGAAATAAATTCACACAACACATTTAAAGCTAAAAAATTGTTATTAGTGGCATTTGTTTTCTGTATAGACAAATGGAAGTATAGGAGCTTAATACTAAATAATGAAGACTTGATCACGTTGATAGGCCGCTTGTCCAAATATCACATGTGTAGATAGTCGGTAAAATAAATTTGTTACACGGTGTGCTAGTGACCTAATTCGAGATATGGAATTTACTGCCCCTATATATTAGGTCACTAACACACCATGTAACTAATATTATACTTCCCAATTTTATAATACTCCATTTCAGGCCAAATTACAACCAAACGTTAGACAAATAGGACACTTCCTGGTTATTGAAAATGTTACGATGGCTAATAAAGGCTATTACATATGTACTGCTAAAAACCGTGTCGGAACCGAAATCAAAGCTGTACGATTAATTGTTACCAGTAAGTATAAGGATAACTTTGTGACCGTAAGTTTTATTTTGACAATTTGTACATCAATAGAGAGGTAATACGAAGGTATTGGATTCATATTGATTTTGGAAAACCACGTCAAAATTCTTTTAAGGAAATATTTTGAAATATTTCTAAAATAAATGTTGTATAAAGCATTATACATTTTATAAATCTATTTAATTTTGTGGTTTTGTTTTTCGTTATTAATAACGTGCTTTGTCCATCTGCCTTTTTCTTTTGTTGACATAGTTGTTTGCTTTTATAGGGAATAAGATTATAAGACGATGTGGTATACCTCTTTTGACATTTTTCCCTTTTTAGTATCTTGTGTAAGTTTTAAACTGTCTATTTGATCATGATGTACATGCTGTATAAACTAAAACAATGTTTTAAACGATCAAGCTAAAATTCAATGCATATTTCATTTAAAATTACCTTTGCCTGATTATTTTTTGGCAAGATAAAAGAATTAATTTGATAATTATTAGTGTTTTTTCTTGCATCTATAAAGTTTATTTCTAGGTTGTGGGATAATTCTTTTTTTTTTTGTTTGTAAATCACTCTATGAAAATCGTAATTTCAAAAAAGTTTGAAATCCCCACTATCTAATTGTTTGTCTGCTATTTATTTTCATTATCCGGCCTTAAAGAGTAGTGACTTCTGTGAGAGTGACAAATTTGCTTGGTTGAACGTGAAGTGCTGATATATTTTAGTTTGTTTATAATGTCACACTACACCAACACTGAAACATAAAAAAACACGAAATGGAAAGACAATAACTCATAAAAAAGGTCATCTGATAATTTCTGTGACATCAATAAGATAATTCTATGATAAATAGCAACACAATGCATATAACAAAAAAAGTCTATCGATACTTTTGGAAATATACTTATGTGTTGATCTTGTCTTACTTACAGTTTAAAGCTTTTTTTCATAATAGTTTCCAGACGATAGGTAAGAATATATTAACATAATGATAACATTTGCATTCAACTGCAATACATTTGTCTATCAAAAAGAACAATGTCACATTTTTCAGCAAAGACATCACGACCATATGCTGCACCAGTTATTTCTGCACCATCGACAGTGAAGGTTAGATATTACACTGATGCTCGACTTGTGTGTACTATTACTGGATATCCGGAGCCAACTGTAAAATGGGAATATAGTAAGGTAATACCAGTTTCAATAGACTCGACAGCAATTTACCGATGATCAAGCATTATTGCATCATCTAACATACGCAACAAACACTAACAAAGAATAGTATCGAGTGTTTCCGGATGTAGCTTGTACACCAAAGACTTTCCTTGCTTTATCATTTCATTCAAAAAAAGTTCAATAAGAACAATGATTCACTGTGTCACGTCCTCAAATCGCAATTATTTAGAAACAATAAGTAAATATCATCATACATTTTTTTAACCGGTATAAATATTTAGCATAAGGTACGATATTCATTTACCGTCACATAACAGTAAATTAATGTGGCATTGAAGTCCATTGTTAAAATGGTTTTAAAAATTGACTACAATATCTAAATTTAAATATTTTTTGTAGAATAAAACTCTTCCTGGTGCGAAAATCTCAGGTGGCATTTTAGTAATTCCGAATATCACAAGTGAAGCAACTGGTCTTTATACATGTATTGCTTCAAATGATATTGGGTCAAGTCGAGCTAACATAATGTTAGAAGCAACTTATGGTATGTGGAATATTCATTTATACGTAATGTAGAATTCAAAAGTATATTTCTGTATTATTGTGAAGAAACTTAATTTGTGTTTTGATAGATATTAAAGAGTGGCGAAAAATACCTGAGTGACACTCTAATTCATAAGTCGAAAATAAACTGACATTGACATGACCAAAAAATAAAATAAAATTATAGCATACTAACAATAGTTCACAAAACAAAACATAGAAAACTAAAGGAAAACCAACACGAACGCCACCAAAACTAGACATTATTTCATCACGACACCTTACGTACACAACCAAATGTTTTTTGTATAAATGACAGGAGGTCATTAATGGAGATATAACGGAGAGTACTTGATATTTCATTACAATGACAATGCGTCTATGTTGAGGTGAAGAGTTGAAAATGTGTAAGGCATTCACCTAGCTACAGAAAGTAAAATTGAGAATGGAAATGTGTCAAAGAGACAACAATCCGACCATAGAGCAGACAGCAGATAGACTAGATAGAATACAGATATACCTACAATTTTGTCATTGTAACCTTTTGATGTCACAGTTGCACATTTTCTAATCAAGTAGTCTTCATTTTTTCTACGGAAAGTAGATGGTAGATGAGAATCGTTGGTCTTATGGTATATTTTGAGTCGAAACGAACTTCCCTAGAATGAATTGAATGGTCAGGCTTGTTAAAATACTGGTAAATAATTTCGCTTGCACTGTTGTTGATGTCTTATATATGTCTTATATATGGCCGCACATACATTTTTTAGCCTTTTCAATCGTCATAAGAGATCAAATGTTCCAAATGTTATACCTCGAATGTTTATCTATGTATATTTTTTCTTTTATTTCTCAGATTCCCCAAAATTCGTATCTTCACCACAATCTTATTCTGGAAACACAGGAGCACCTCATAATTTTACCTGTACTGCAACAGGTCACCCAGTACCTAAAATTACATGGATGTTTTCCTCCGTAAGTTTAATTATGAAATTGTAATTACAATTTGATATAAAAAAGGATTTTGGTTTACATCAGTAGTTTTTTATATACTATTCAATATTCTATTAAAAAAGACTTAACTGATCTTGATTGAATGTTTTCAAATAGTCTAATTTGCGCGGATTTTATTCTATTTGATAAATCTAAAATATATTGAAAGACTGAAAGTAACGTAATATGTTCGGTCTTTAGATGGGTACGGAACAGCTAAGTTCATAGTCTGTATCACTGCAGGTTTTTAAAATCAAATGCAAAACAATAAAAATCATAAAAGTCTGAACTCCGCATAAAAATAAAAAACGGAAAGCCCCTAATTTAATGGCAAAATAAAACCACAACCATATCAAATGAAGCAACAACTGTCATAATCCGGACTTGGTACATGCATTTCTTCTGTAGAAAAACAATGGAATACACCTGTTTATAGCTATAGCTAAATCTTACAAAGTCTGCATGCTCTTGAATACCGACAAGTAACCGGCCACGTCCACTTGCATGTGTAGTATTTGTATTTTTACCCATCTGATGAGTGAAGCCTTTTTTCAACTGATTTAGTTCTTTCTTATGTTGTACTTCCACCACTGTCCCAGGTTATTTGAAGGTATGGGATCCCGCTAAAATGTTAAATCCGCCACATGTTCTATGCATGTGCCTGTCTTAAGTCTGGGGCCTGTATTCCGTGGTTGTCGTTTGTTTATGTGTTTGCAACAAATTTGTTTTTCGTTCATTTTTTGTACATAGTTTGGGCCATTAGTTTACTCGTTTGAATTGTTTTACATTTTCATTGCGGGACCTTTTATAGAGTAGAGTCCCTATTGTGGACAGTGAGTTACTTGGCCATTTTTTCTAAACCTCTTCCAAATGTATGTCTTCATGTTTTATGCCTCAAATAGCAAGACGGAGGATACAATGACACTGTTAAAAAAATTAGGTCTTGAATTTTCAAAGTAAAGTAGTAATTTGGTCCAGCCAGCTGAAAAAGGTTAGAAATTAGTACTTCGGAAGCTGTCAAAATATTTCAAGAACCCTTGAAATAGAAATCGCAGGTGAAAATTCTTTTATTTTCATTTGTCTAAAAAGATATGCACTACGAAATAACTGTGTACTCAGATACTAGGATGGAAATCTTAATAAATCTTAATATTTATCAATGATAAATCAAGTCAACACAGAAGGGCTAACTACTGGACTGGAAATACCCTCCGGAATAAAAACTCCACAAGCAGTGGCATCGACCAAATACACTTCCAGACATATGTTTATAAATTTACACTACGAGAGAGATCTCCTAGTTTATGATATTATGAGTGTCCTTTTCGATCCATTTACATAGACCATTGCGAAAACAGAGCCAGATATACGATACATAGATTTACGGCATTTCCTATCTGTGTGCGTTGTGCGATGTGTTATCTGTTATCTCTCTCAAAATCTGTCTACTTATAATAAGAGTTTAATTACAAACTTGCAATCTCAACCTGTTACGAAATACCCTGTTATCAAATAACCTGCAGAAATTTTCGTTTACTATGGAGAAAAATGGAGAGTTGTCTCATTAGCACTCATATCACAACTTCTCATATTTATTCAAAAAATGTAAATACAATACGCTACCGTTACAAGTGACATTACGTTTAAATAGTCTTATATATAATAATTTTATAATTTGTATACGTCCTTTGACAGAACAATAATGATGTACATTTGTCCTCACGCCTATATGCCTATCTGTTAATCCGTCCGTCAGTCCGTCTGTTCGTATAACCGTTAATCGTCAGTATAACAGAAAACAATACTTTGTTTTTATATGACATTGAGAAGATATTGATCTTGAAATGTGACGGGCTTTTATGCACTTATGGCGCATTTTTTTCTTTCTAGTTTTCCAATCATATAAACAAATTACCACAACATAAGATACACAGGAATGGCGATATGATAGAGTTGGTCAATATGGAAGAGTCTGGCATCCTCACTTGTAAAGCAACTAATGCATTTGGAATAGCCACCGCCAAAGCTCAAGTAATTGTTCACCACAGTAAGTATCTTTCCAAAACATGACTCAATCTCGTTTTTTTAAATTGTTAACGGTAACGTTGTCATAAACTTTCAAGAGACTGAATTATATTTGCAGAAGACCTTTGACTCAATTTTTTCTGAATACAACAAATATATTAACTAGTTGTTGCTATTAATTTAAGATAACAGAAATGAAAACACATTATTTGTATGTGTTTTTGCTATTTGAAACCAACGAAACATTTCGATTTTAGATCTATTTAATAGTCCAAAACACTCATATTATACAAAAATGCGATTGTTAAGTCATTGTAGCTCACTGAGGATTATATGCAATATATGTTAATTAAATAACATGATTCATAGAATAAAATCTAACAACAGTAAGACATATGTACGTTTAAGATGAGTTTGTTTATTTTTAAATGTACGAGGACCTCCGAATCAAGTAAAAAATAAATTTGTTATATGCTAGTTACACTCAAAGGCAAATGTTGAGTTCTAAATAAGTTACTGTTTTTTGGCAGTTTAATTAATACGACTTATTATTATATTACAGGTTCGTCAATAGTAGGATGATGTCGTACTCTAAATACAATAAAATCAAAACATATATTTTTAGGCTGTTTGTGTTGTTTATTTTGTTCTTCTATTGTATATTGATTCCACTGTCGCTGGTAAAGGATTACATTAACACGATGTGATACCCCGCTGTATTTATATTTCGACTGTATGAAGTCATGGAACTACACGTAATTGTTTGCCGTTGTATGTCAGATTTATTTTAATTTCATCATGTAAGCATAATTCCATTAACGGTACCAATTTTACTCCACAAGATACGAACTTTACATAGGAAAATGCCTGTAACAAATAAGGAATATGATGGCTGTTATCAATTCATTTGATGTGTTTGAACTTTTCGATTTTTTTTTAATTTGCCTGTGGACTTTCTGTTTTCAATTTTCAACGGTTTTTGTTTATTTTTTTCCCTACTTTTTGACAATACACGTATCTACAACTTTGGTCGAGACCAACATCTATATATATAAATGCACTGTTGTGAAAAGAGATGCAATCAAAATATTTCTTATTTCATGTTATTAACTGATTAGAAATTTCGCCCTTTTTATACTACTATGGATAGTTGTCTCAATTGTTATCATATCTCATATTATCATCGGTACACAAAACTTAAATGTATCATCTTTGAAAAGTCTTACAAGGATGTCGAAATGACGTGTTAACAATACGTATACGTGAGCTTTTGATTTTGCCATTTGATAAGTTACTATCCGTTTTGAATTTTCCTCAGAGTTCATAATTTTGGTGATCCTACTTTATACTAGCATGGATGTATTTATCCCTCAAAAGTTATTATCAATAAGTAGATGCACGGATATGGAAAATAGCGACGAAGATTGACGATCGTTTTAAACAGTATCCTGAATTCTAATGAAGTGTGTCTTCTTATCAACCGGTTTGATTCACAATATTTATCTTCACATAATGTATCATAGAAGACCGAATCTTATTCTTCTTAATGTCCTTTGCCTGATTGTGTTATTGGTTTGATGTCTCATCGAATAATTAAATGCTTAATTGCAGTAGAATTGATTTTAATTTGTTATTAACCTTAGGACCATCGGTATTCATTTCTTTGGACTAAATTTTCTTATTAAATGATAACTTTGCCTCGTGAAAAGATAGTAATACGTTTGTTGCACATTATGAACACTTCTTCCTGGGTCCGTAGGTAGCATGTTTCAAGGCTTACTTTCTGTACCTATCCAATATACCCTTATTATCACAAGACAGTCTCAATTTACCCGACTTTATCTGTGGTGTCCTTTAAGCAAGAACTTACCTACTGTATTCACTATTTTCTTAACCTATAGCAGTGTATATACGAATAAGACTACGACATATTTATTTTGATTCGGTTCACATATAACGATGCAAACTTAAGCTCTCAAGAGCTTTTTACCGAATATAAAACAACATTAACATTAGAACACATCACATGCAGACAAGACATTTATCACACAGGCATATTGAAATACATGCAATGCACTACTAAAATACACATCTAAACAAGACAAAACTGAAGCACAACTAAATGAGGCCCAAATGGAATATAGCACTCATGCAAATATTTAAGGCATAATAACATGTTAAAACAACTTCCAATACATGAAAAAGCTTATCTACATGGAGAACAACAACATTTTCAACCATTCCTAGACTGTATAAGGCTCTTAAATTGAGAACAATATATAGTATAGCGTTGTGATGCCTTTGTTTTACACTATTATTAAGTTATTTTTATTGTAAAATAAAAAAAACCCCACTTATATAGAAAACTTTTAGGAACATCTTAAAATATGATTGCGTTAATACTACTTGAACCATTACGTTTATCTTTTTTTACAATAAGCATTGGAAAATTGCTGCGACAAGTAAAACTAGTTGCATTTTTTTTCAGGTAGTTTATATCGTCGTCTAGGCGGTGGAGATCTTGATCTGGATATGAATCTGGGACTGGATCTGGATCTGGATCTGGATCTGGATCTGGATTTACGATCACGAATTGAAGAAAAACGAGGTAAAACGCTAGATTTTGAAGAAAAGCCTTCATGTTCAACATTCTTTATTTTCAATCTTTCCTTGGTTGAAAAAAACTTATTTTCTTTTCCAAAGAATGATTGATAAACACTTATAATCTCTGCATTATTCAGAAGACCAACACTTGCTATTTCATTTGTAAAGTATTGTTTGTCAACTAGGGGAAATCGAATTAAATATAATAAACTTCCCAAAAGCCTTCTAGTATTTTTTCCTGACGGATCTTCATGGGATAATAGGCACTTTTTATTTGCCCATTTAATTGCAAATTTGCAAATTTCGGTTTCTGTCCAATTGAATTCTTCTGATTCTACAATCAACTTCATGCATTCAGTATCTATGTCAAGGGCTTTCTCATTTTCTAAACATTTACTGGGATGCTGATCAATATATGTAAGGCTTGCACATTGAAGATCCAATAAATGATATTCTACAGATGTCTGAAGATTGATAATTGCATCACTTGATGTCAATGACTGTTTTAGGAATTTTTCGCATGCATCTGTCCCACTATAAAACATATACTTGTTTGATATATAAAGCATCTCTTTCACATTTTTTGATGATACTTCCATTTGGTCGGTATAAATCCATCTGAAACATGATTTAAAGTTTCAAGTTTATAGAACCCGCATAAAAATCCACTAGTAACAAGTTTTATCTAAAACGGTCAGGAGTCATGTTCAGTCTTTCAGTGAAACACCGAAGTAGATGCAGTATTGTGAAGGTAATTTGCTTGAAGTACATGAAGATTTGTTCAGCAGTTGATATTTACCTGTACACATTAACATTCTGAAATGCTATTAAGCCGTACTGAATTGACTGCACGCAAAATGTCAAAGCAGTACTGCATTCACCAAAGGTATACATTGAAATTATCTGGAATTGTCTTGATAATTTATTTTTCAGACTTTTCAGACGTTAATAATAATATCGAATAAACCTTTAACAACTACCAAATGTTAACAAGTGCACGATTGATATCACAATGGTTTTTTAAAGGTTAAAAAGCAACGGTATATGAAAGGGAGCATACAATCAATAAAGTTGTTAAACAAAATGCAAATCCCAGACTAGGCAGACATTTATATTAGATACATGATATTTGTGTATGGTCCATAATTCATACCAGATACCGCAAAATAAAAATAGATAAAGGAATACAAGATAGTTTTATGAATTAAAATAAAGTGCTTTATTATAGATGGTTGTCAGCATATTATCTACGGACTAATTTAAAAAAATAAACTTTCCAAGTATTGCAGTCTGTTAGATACTATGTTTTATTTTTCATTCACTTACCGCAGAAATAAGTTAAACGTATCATCATTCACATCAGAAATCACTATATTATCAGTTTCTGGAATGGAACCTTCAAACATTGTATAGAAAACACGACTCCTAGTGGCAAGTATTAATTTGTGTGCTCTTATAATTTTCTGCTCAGGACCAACTTTAAAGGAGACATCACACATTAATCCGTTTTCCAGTATATACATTGTACAACCAGACAAGGATTTCCCAGACCGCCAATCTTTGTCCGTATATGTCTGCAATGAACATAACTATAAACAACTACACACATGCATAGCTTTAAACACATATTTTTATTGCAAATATTTATGATTGGGTTGCTGAAAGAAAATTATTTTACAAGACACTGAATGCCTTGGTTAACCGAAATTGAATATCATTGTCATATATGACCGCGGTTATCAATGGTTATGCTATACATGTATATGTCGATACCATTCTGAGTCCTGTTCTGTTTTCCAGTGTGACTTCACATAATAAGACTCACTGTCAAATGTGTTCTTATGTTTAGCAGTAACGGATTACCCTTCCAGAAAACTACAGATCACTGTCAATAATTTGGTGGCTGCAGAATATGTTGCTAAGTCTTTGTTGTGTTGACGTGTGTATAAGCTTTCTATGTCTTTTACTGGTTTTAAGTTTGTTTCTTTGCATTAATTTGCATGGTGTCTCCTGAGATTATAAGTGTTTATTTCCCTGCCGATATCTGATAATCATTTTTCATATTATTTTGTGCTACGGGTAATGCTATTTGTCTTATTTGCTTAACAACATGTTGGTTAGAGGTTTTTAGTGTTATAAAGACAAGTTCATTTAACGGACTTTCATTAAATAAAACCGCTTCGGTTCGCTTTCTTCATGGTCTAAATAATTATTTTGATCTGAGCGTCACTAATACCGGCGTCATACGTCAGCGTATAGCTCCGACGTACGTCGGGTGTGGTACAAAATCATGTACACTGTCAATACGCTTTTTGGATGCATTCGACATGTCAATCATATCTGTAACGTTTGCACAACGAGCTCTTAGCGTGTATTGAAGGTACGAGAGCGTGCCTAAATGTTTATCGGGCGTTAAAGTAACGTACGTTGGCGTGTGTCTGACGTTTGTCTAACGTAGATGGAATGCACGCTACGAAGGAAAAACGTGTATTCCTTACATGCCTAAGCTTGCATTTCTGTAAATGTCGACAATGCGTATTTCCCATTGGAACTCCTTTTACGACAAAAACTAAACCACTTTTACTATGAAGTTTTGAAAATAAAATATATCTAAGAAAGGAAAGCTCATATGCACTTACGATCAACATAGCGATCATAACTGGGAACCAGTACGTAAACAAAATAAATAAATCACTGAAACACTGATCAACCTATATATATATACCTTTCCACAACTTTTCTTTTTTTCCATTATTTATTTGGACGTTAACAATTTTCCCTTTCAGAAAACGATGAATCTGTTGAAGAATTAAGTTTGTAACAAATTATTTCATATAACAATCTCACACATTGTTGTCAATATACTGGAATTTCTGCAACTATCATACAAGTTAGCTAGCTATTAAACAAGGTTTAATTCACAATTTTCTACATAATAAAATCAATTTTATAAACTGTTTCCCATTCGTTAGATCTTTTTAAGCTTTTGATTTTGCCATTTAAGAAAATACTTTTTTTGTAATTTTCTATATTTGTTATATTTGTTATATTTCTGTTTGATAAGTCGATAAGTTGCCTGAAATTGAATTGCTCTTCCTATTGCATTTACACTCTTTTACTATATCAGGTGGACATACAAGGTCATACTTATTTTACTCTTTTGCACAGTTGTTTGTTATGACGAATGATTTCTAACAGCTACAACATAATTACCTTATGAAGATATTATAACTACATATTATCAATTCATTACTTGACGAATTATATATCATAGATACAACATAATAACCTTATTCACATGTTATAACTGCATCTTATGTATTTGATATTTCTTTCATTTTTCTTATGTAATTGATATTTCTTTAATTTTTCTTATGTTCTTTGTGTTTCTTTGTTGACGAAACCGTTATTGAAACACATTGTTTTCAATATAATGGAATTATATTCGACGGTCATACAAGTGAGAGATAATCTAATCAAACATGTGTTTAAAGTTGTTTTCTATTCGTTAGATATGTTAAAGCCTTTGATTTAGCCATTTTATAACGAACTTTTGGGTGTTTTTCGATATTTGTTAAATTGGTTTTTGAAAAATCGATTAGTTGCTTCTTGCATGACAGTATTGCTCTCCTTATTAAATTTACACTCGTCTAATAGTTAAGGTTGACAAACTAGGTCGTTTTTATTTTCACTTTTGCACAATTAATTTGTATGAACAAGGATTTATCATATAGTTACAACATAATTACCTTATGACGATGATATAACTACATCTTATCAATACAGTATTTGTTATGACGAATTATAGTTTATACTTACAAAATAGTTACCTCGTTCACATGTTATAAATGCATCTTATTTAATCCAAAGTTATCTGTTGCTAATGTAAACATCATTTAAAACCATACTTGATAACGAAGGCCATTGATGTTTACTTTCACATTTGTGTACACACGTTTTATATTTAAAGTGTATCCATTGACTTGGACCGTTTTCATAAAATATAGTCAGTTTCAAATAAGAGCCTTGACTAAATAGCTAATATTGAAATTTTAACCGTTTCGCTATTATGTATTTTGCACACACTTCAATTTATTAAGCAAACATTAAAACTTATGTATGCATTGTATCAGTTTATGAGGCAAATTTTGGTCCTCAATGCTCTTCAGTTTCGTACTTTATTTGGCCTTTTTAACTTTTTTGGATTCGAGCGTCACTGATGAGTCTTTTGTAGACGAAACGCCCGTCTGGCGTATAAATAACATTTAGTCCTGGTATATATGATGAGTTTATTTACTGAGAGACAACATATGTATTCGAATATTTAATTAATAAAAATAAGCTATTGAGACCGAATTCAAGCTAAAGATAACAATCAAAATCTGGAAAAAATTATAGTACGGTCAATCGATTGTTGTTTTCATAACGTCAACTGACAAATTTGTCATGTATATCAGGACTAAAACAAATTGACACTTGATACAACCAGTAAATAAAATGTGTTTATTAACGATGTTTTAACACTGGAAGTAATGTTGGTGTGCAATGTATTTAATCAGAGGATATTATCTATTTTGAATTTATTGAACAATAAAATAGTTTTTTGACTCTTCACATCGATTAATCCACGAAGCGCATAATGTAAATGTGAATAGTCAAAAACTAATTTTATGGTTCATGCCATCGGGAACGGATCGTCCACCATCAGTGGCATCATCAAAGATTCATGACATTTTGAAGAAATCTATTTATTTTTGTTTGCTTGATTTACAATTTTTGTTTATCTTTTTTTATAACAACATCAAATATTGCTTGTTACATAAACCATCAAGATTCCAAACTTCTCTTGACGTACCCTGTTACAATCCACTGACTTCCCAGGGAATAATCAACTGATTATATTAATTGATATGCATTTTGTTTACAAAACATTACAATAACAATATTAGAAAAAAATATGTATTAATTATGTTTCTTTTAATCGTAAGTAGCATTGAACCGATTGTCGTATGTCCATTAATATTGGCATCTACTCTCTTGTTGTATTTATTAAAAACAAATCTGTAGAAGTCTATGTTTTTTGTTTTCTGCTCAGATAGATAGTACGACTTATTAATTGAAAAACTAAGTATTATTTTCTTTTATTTTGTTTAAAAGTTTCTCTTGATCAGAAATTATTCTCCCATTAGCTTACTTGTCGATTTTTGTTTTAACCCAAGAAAGTGTATGAGTTATTTTTCACCGATCTCTACTTATTTGTCTCTATATCTCACTTGATCTCCTTTCGCTTTTTCTTCATATATCTCACTGAGCTCTTTTCCAAATTCATTTTTTTTTCTATTTCATTGTTATCAATAGTCGTCTCGTTCCTTTAATTTCATATTTTCTTCACAGTCTTTTTCCAAAGTATATCTTCGCCCCTAGGTTAATTTTGCATTATTTTAACAATAAGTTCTTGTTTGTTTGAATTACTACTTGTTCCTCTACATTAAGAATTAAGAATAAGAGGGTAAATTGTGTAATTATAGGGTATTCACTGTCGTTAAACGTCTTGTGTATCCTCCTTAATATAACAAATAGTAATCTGACATGGTAATTGTAAATAATCAAGAACATGCACCAAGAGATAACACGACTTAACTGTAGGATTTAAATGACTTAAACGAATATCCATATTGCACAGTATAATTCTAATTGGTTAACTATGAAGTTAAGTTGAATGAATTTTGTGTGCATGGGCCGTATATTTGTGTAGATTTACATTCAAAGTGTTATTAAATGATTAGATAATTTTAGCCGAATTTCAACATAAGTCTTACTACAACGATAAACAAAGTTTACGTACCTTTTATAATGTTCGATACAGTTCTTATACCTGCATATTGTGAAATATAATATAATGGGTACCTTTATATATTATGATACGTTTTTATCATCCACCTATAAATCAAAGTGCATTGATATCTTGAACAATTATGAAATTATCACGTTGTTGTCCGCTTATCATTTGCAAAACTATTTTTTGTGTGATGTGGGATTTCCTTAAGTTGTAGTTAACATTGTAATATTGCAACTACTTTATTGATATGATGAAAAATCATATATATGCTACTGTCTGCACACGGGGTAATTATTTTACTCGATTATTTTCCTCTCTTTTATTACAACGAAACATAGTGGAAGAAAAGACAAGAGAAGCGATAAAAAAACGATTTATCAAAACATAGTCAGGTACAAATCTTAAACAAAAATGCAAATTATAAAATTGACAAAATATATCAAATAAAAATCAACATTTGAGCTTTGTGTACATATCTCACAAGTGTAAGTGTCACAGACAGAAATGTCTTTTCTGCATCGGTTATCTTCCGTTTTGTCCAGACATTACAAATCCTTCAAAAGTTATAATAACTGATCCAGACGAAAAACATAAGTGTTTATTGTAAAAAAAATATTATTTAAAGAGATGTTCAGATCAAAGTGACCTCTAAAGTTTAAAATGGGTTCATTGTGTCTAGCCATCTGTATTCTAACATAAAGTCGAGCAGCAGAATTAATTATGAAATTATCAGTACCAATTGTAATACCAGATGCGCATTTCGACAAAACATGAAAATCATACCAACAACCTTAAAACAAATCATATAGTTTCTACCGTTCAGGTATTTCACATTCATTGTTTTATTTAAAAGGAGCTGTTATATGGAAAAATAACATAACACATGTAAGTTTACACTCCATTTTTACTTCTTAATTTTAGAAGGAAATGTAGCTATTTGATGTTACTTAAAACGATAAAAGATAGGCTTAACCTTTCGCCTAGATTTTACATTTACGTTATAATCATAGATAACCTTTACCTATACGTACACACGAAAGATAATAATGTAACAAATGGACACCATATAAATAATCTAGGTAAGGTTCACAGTTAATTTCGACTGGTAATTGAATGTATAGCATTGCCATAATAATATTTATGAATAATAGTAAAGTTTAACATTATTCACGGTGTATATACGTTGCATACATTTATCGTCGTGATATGTCGATGATTATGCTTATCAGACATACTTTAACTAAATATCTGGTAGATTTTGGAAAGATTTATCACCATTTTGTTTAAATGAAATAAACATCCACATCCATTACCCAACTTAGATTGAACACAGTGATAATCAGAAAAAAATATCTAATTTTACCATTTTCAATTTTCATCAACTAGCTATATAGTCATGTATCTATGTTGTGTCTTATGCACTATTATTTGCTGTTTGTCTTTTTTAGCCATGGTGTTGTCAGTTTATTTGAAATCTTTGAGTTTATCTGGTATCTTTCGTCCCTCTTTTACATCTTCTAGATTTACTATAAATGGCATTATAAATAAGTGTCAAGAAAGTTTGGTTTAATTTGATTTAAAACTTTAAACCAACATTGTTGCTCTAGATAAATGTTTTACTCTTTAGTTATACTATTATTTACATTTTATATAAATTATGGTAGATTTATATAAAAATTGAACACTTTCTTAGAGTTCTATTCAATTTAATTTGTATAGTAAGGTAATTTGTAAAAATATTAGTTAAAAAGCAAACATTGTCGTCCAAAAACAACGCATTCGTGTTATCACCGTAAAAGAAACATCTTATGTCCTTCTTAATCTGTGTTGTTTAGGTTATAAAAAATAATAATCCATAAAACTGTAGACCTATCCGAATATAATTATCTTAATGTTTATTTCTAAAAGGAGAAGAGAGTGCAACATGAATTAAACACCGTCAACGGATTACATTCAACATGTGCAATTGTATTTAAGTGTTAAGCAGAAATATCTATAAAAAGATTAGTTAAAAACACACACTGTCGTATAAAAAAGACGCGATTGAATATCCACCATGTTAGAAACTTCTTGAGTAATTCAAAATGTGTAAATAAAACAATTAAGTATATTTGCTACATAAAGAAATAATTCATAGAATTGTACACCAATCGGAATACAATTGTTGTAATATTTTTTTTAAAGGGAAAAGGGCCACATAATGTCGGGGGAGTGTGACTTATTTGGAGGTAAGTGCCATTTTGCGATAAAATAACACTTATATCTAAGTACCACAGTAAACGATCTATCTTACTGTCGAATAAATGTTGCCTTAGACAATTAACAAGCCATTGTCATTAGTCTTATACAAATATGTTTTGGAATTAGAAAAACAAAACCAGAGACGTTGGCTTCAGCATTTTTTCCAAATGTCACACAATGTGCTGCGAGGTACAATATAACCAATAAATAACGCACGTTAAATGTCTTAACAGGTTTTAACTGAAATGTTTACTTTAAGCATAATTGTGAAAATAGGATGACAGCGTAATCACTTTTCGATTTAATTAAATTAGCAAACATTACAAGTTATATGTGTGATAGCGATTCGAGTGATGATAATCAGTGATAGCAATGCTTTGAATTGTTAGTAGCAAAACATCAAAATATCTTTTCTCTTGATCATTATTCGTTTAAAAATGATACTACAATCATTCTGGTGTATTGTAAAAAAAAAACGAAGTCATAACGTATGTAATATTGAGCAAACGGGACATTCAAACGCACAAGTCGACAACAAACGTATAACGCCATGGCAAAAATGAATTTTTATTGGCATTGCAGCAGCTGTACATAACTGCAACTTCTTTTTTTTTTTTTTTTTTTTTTGTCAGGGATGGATACGTATCCCATGACGTCCGTACTGAATTGGTTCTTTTTCTGATTGCATCGACCTGATGAGTTAAACCCTTTTATATTTTTAACTGATTGTTACCTTTTTTTCTTATGTTGTGGTATTATACAACTATACCAGGTTAAGCAATAGGGTTGAGCAATAACAAACATGTTTAATCCCGTCATATTCACATTGTGTAAAATTGAGAATGGAAATGGGGAATGTGTCAAAAAGACAACAACCTGACCATAGAACAGACACCAGCAGAAGGACACCAATAAGTCTTCAATGCAGCGAGAAATTCCCGCACCCGGAGGCGTCCTTCTGCTAGTCCCTTAATACATATATATACTTGTTCAGTGATAATGAACGCCATACTACACTCCAAATTATACACAAGAAACTAAAGTTGAAAGTAATACAAGACTAAAAAAGGCCAGAGGCTACTGACTTGGGACAGGCGCAAAAATAATGTGTATCCCTTTCCCAAGTTAAGAGCCTTGAGTCGATTTCACAAAAAAACCTAACGACTAAGATTGATCGTAAATATAATGATTTGTTCATGACTTAAGACCAATCTTAGTCGTAATTTTTTTGGTGAAAAGAGCTACTGAAGCTCAGTGGTTTACGTTGATTTATGCCTGTCATATTTGTTTTTCGATAATTTGTTGCTTTTTTACATTAAGTCAACTGTTAGTTTTCTACATTGATTTTGTTATGTTTTCATTTTTTGGCCTTTTATAACCGACTATACGGTATGGCTGAAATATTCTCATTGTTGAAGACCATACAATTTCTTTACATCCACTTCACTTTAACGTTAGCGCATAGTAGTCTCATTGGAAATCATACCACATATCCTTATTGTATAAAGACTTTGTAAACATATTATATTACAGCAGCACACGTATTTGTTTAAGCATAATAATTTTCATCGAAACACATAAGAATAGCTTGTAGTATTAATAATAAATTAATGAGCAAATCAATCAATATGAAAATACGCTTCATGTTAACAACTTATGTGATACTTAAGAAATTCCTGGGGCATGGTTCTTGAAAGTATCAGAAGATATGTCATAAGATATATCTTAGGACATATTGTATGATCATCTTATGACTATCATATGACATGTCATAGGATGTAAATCAAATCTGTCTTAAGAGAGTCATAGCTTTGATGCTCTTATGACTGTCATAAGTGAACATTATTTTCTATTATTTTAAATAATAATTAAAAAGTGATCAATGTAAAATTAAAAATTAAAAGTATGAATACAAAATTATATTGGTTATTTCCATTCTTATTATTTACGAATATTTTATTTTTTTCATTATAATGAATATGAAATTTCATACTAAAAGGAATTGAAATATCAGTTGATGATTTGTTTAAATTTATTTTGTAATATATAATAAATCTTGAACTTCGCTTTCGAGTATTATCATACATGCATTGTTATTTAACTGTGAATACTTTTAAGTTTCGAGTACCCGCTTAACAAAATGCCTGTGCATTATGAATTAAAATTTTAGCTGATAAGAATAATACCATCAATAGTCATGTCTCGAGGGGTCTTAAGATTATGACAAAAGTTATGATAAATCGTAACTTGGGACACTTTGGAAAACATATCTTACGACTATGACATGTCATAAGACCATCATATGACATGTCTTAGTCATAAGATACTTTCGTAAACCAGGCCCCTGGATATTAATATTAACAAAACGAGTGATAAATGTTAGGGCAAATACTGCCCCATCGGAACACTTATGGTCACGTATTTAAGTTGATTTTGTAGTTTCTGTCTTTAGTTCTGTATGATGTATTTGGTTGAGTTGTTTTTCCTTTTCAATTATAGTATAAATAGTCCCTGTCTAACGCTTTTGTTTTAACATTATTGATTTTTTTTGTTCTTCTTCATGTATCATGTCTTATATTTTTTTCTGTTATGTAAGTCTATCAGTTCAATGGAGATACATTTCAAGTGACACCAGAAGTGAAAACAGATTTTGAAAAGTATGGATATATCGTAATCAGGTATGTTGACGTAAAACCATACAAATTATAAATAGTTGTTGTAGTATAAGGTGTCATAAGGAAGAAATTTTGGGATATCGCTTGAAATCACACATTACATGCAACACAAGACGTGGGAAAGTTCGATAGTTAGAAAACCAGGTTTAATACATCATTTTCTACATACCGAAATGTCTGTACCATGTCAAGAGTATGACAGTTGTGTTCCTTTTGTTTGTTGTGTTTGAACTTTGGATTGTGTCATATTATAAAAGACTTTCCGAGTAAAATGAGTTCGGTAATTTTTTTTAATGTTTTTGTCTTTAAAATGGACCTTAAAAATTACCAAAGGAATGTCGTTATTTCGTTCCAAATAGCAAATAAAGGCAATTAACATGATTAAGCAGTTTTTCGTCCATATCATTATGCCTTGCTCAGCGTTATAAATGGGCTTTGTATTCACGATTGAAACAGTTGACACACCAAAATCAACAGAGGAATATTGCTGTGTAGTTTGCAGAAGTGAATTTCAAATATGTATTTTATGTAACAAATATGTTCATGAGGTGAACAAACTTGAACAGTCAGTGAATAAACTCACCAAATTAAATATACCAGGATTGAAATTTAATACGTCAGACGCACATTTTGTTTCGATGAACCATTCTCCAATAACGTTCTTAGACAAATTCAAAATTTTAAAAACTAAATTAAAAACCAAGTAGAAGAGCCTTGGTCATTCGTTATTCTTAATATTATTTTACAAGATATAGCTCAGGTTATCTATTCCTCAGGTAAAAAGATCTGTTTTTTTTTTCATTACTAGGCTATAAGTCGATATACTATCTAAATTACAGATAAATATCTGCAATCAACTCAAAAAGCTGTGTTAATTATTTTGCACGTTTATACATGTTTGATTTTCATTTTATTATTCAGAAATGTCTTAGATGCAACAGAAGTAGAAAAACTTATCAAAGAGTTTGAAGATCCATCTACTTCAGAGCTTTTAAACAATAATAAAGTTCAGGTAAAGTTGTCATAATAATTAAACAGTATTAACAACGAAACATAGAATGCAATCCAGTAAAACAAAAGTGTACATGCATGACACTTAATGTTAATGCTTAATCATGTAGTTTGCTTAATTTCTAAATTCAACCATGTTAAGTAAAGAATATATTATGTAATTTTTATCTGTTATCAACGACACGTCCGAAATTAAGGCTTACAACGAATATCAAATTACTTCATTTGATTAGAAGATGTGAACATGTATTTTTAATTGTATTGCATATGTTTGGCTCTCTGAATAATAAGGTACGAGCCTCTCGCTATAAATGGTATTCACACGAAAGGTGTATTTATTCAAATTTTTGTTATTTGTATATAGATTCAATAATTTAAAATATAAGTGCAATTGAAATTGGACAATTGAATAATAGAACATATTGCAAAAACACCTGCATGTTAGATACCGAGTCGATTTGTAAATCAATCAGATACGTTCTTGTATTTGGCTTTCAGAACATGAAGTTCTATCAAATCAAAGCCCCCCTACATGTATATTTAAGGTTTCTGATTGTCAAGGTCGAGAAGCAAAATTGACCATATGGGGACATCCGGGTAATGACGTCAGTGGAATGGTCAGTAGATCGGAAAAAGTAGCCGGGACATGCCAACAGGTATACATCTATAAATTAGTGTAATGCTTAAACCAATAGATTAACATCGTATATAATGTACTAATATAAATATATTTTAATTACAGTTTGGCCCTCAGTTGCAAACTCTAAGATACACCGAACTGGAACATCAGTTGATTTAAAATTTGTAATTTTTGAAGAAACCACTTGCAATTCTAAAAATTGTTTGAGAAATCAAATAAAACATATCAGAATGTAACAATTTAAAGTTTTTTTAAAGATTTGTAAAAAAAACTATACTTTCTCTTAATCAAGGATAGACGCAAACACACTTTAACATAATATTTATGGTATCGGTATATCGGCTTGGAAAATGTTTGTTCCAATTTGAAACACCGACTAAACTGGTGCCAGTGATAGCTTGAATTTGCAAAATATTTTAATATATTATTTTTGATACAAAACCTTTCCCTTATTCAAACATTTTATTTAGTTACTTGGAGACGAAGTGTACCACTATCATGGAAAGTTAGTAACCAAAGAGCCGTTTACAGGAGGAGCTCATTTGTGGCATCAAGATTATGGGTATGCAATATACTTTTTATCTCACCCTTTTGTACAGCAACGCATAGTGATACGTTAAAGAGGACATTTCTATAATAATTATGTATGTTTACCGAAATGATTTATAATAAATTACATTACTCAAACAAGTAATAGGTGTTTACCTTTTTTGTTATATTCAATAAACTTGTTTTACAGGTATTGGTATATAAATGAGTTTTTGGAGCCAAATATGATGACGGTATTTATAGCCTTGGATAAATGTGAGAAAACAAACGGATGTTTACAGGTAATCATATTTAGACAAAAAAGCTTTTTTTTTATTACTCGTAGCAGTTCGTTAGATTAAGCTGGATAATGAATTAATACAACAAACATCATTAATGTCACCAATGCTTAAGTGAATAACACAATACAGCATGACTTGTTTCGTCTTTAGAGGACTAGACACAGAACTTGTATACTTGAATTTGAGTTTAAAGGCGGCACATTTTGATATTTTTATTTCAGGGACAAAAAAAGATGTTTCAAAACATGTTTTAATGGTTTTCGTTTTTCTGTCAATGTACATGTACAATTATCTATGATACACCCAGTAAACTGTATTGCCATATGAATGTCTTCAATACGGATATATCAATATAAGTTGCGATCGTACAAGAAAGTTTTTGCATGGGAAATATTGGCACCAGAAACATTGTATTTTAAAATAAGAATATCAAGTAAAGTTAAGAATAAAGAACATTTCCTTGACCTTTCTCACTTTATATCACATTGTTTAATAAAAATAACTCTAATAAAATGTCATGCAATACTCTTTTGTTTGAATATACGACCAATTTGTGAAAAACGTTAGTTGATAGTATAACGGTTCTAGAGAACTGAAAATTACAAGAAAAAGAGACGCGGGGAGATAACTTCTACATGTATTTAGAACAAGAGTCCGGTTACAGAGGATGCACGAGAAACTCCACATCTCTAAGAATTCAATGGCAAACATTTCTTCCATTATGTCAGGAAACATAAAAACAGGAAATAACAGACGGCAGATGAAAAAGAAAATTATCAGTTCAACAGAAAAATGTTTTCCCACAATAACATGATGAGCATATGTCATATTAATACACTATGATATAACTACCATGTTGTCTTTTGTTTTTTGAATAACGTAGCCTATTTTTTGGTGACAGATAATAGAAGGCTCTCACAAATGCGGACGTCTAGATCACAAATTAGAAGGGCAACTGACTGTCAATGATCCGTCAAGACTTGATAAAATAATGGACCGTTTTCCGATGAAATACTGCTTACTAAATCCAGGTGAAATATCATCTCATTATTTAATGTAGAATGACCATGATTAGTATTTTAACTAGAACAAACATATATACACTTGCAAAACTAATATGCAACGCATGTGCTTTGGTTTGCGACGAAAACATTGACCTATCGTATTCGTAAAGACCAACATCTGAAATAGAATGAAATAATTCCAAACAACTGACAACTTAACATTTATACTGCATTGGGGTTTATTTTCATACATTAATAGCTAAACAAATATCGCAAGCATGTTTTCGTATTGATATACATGTACATATATTGCGTTTTGCTGTTCACGAGTGTTGTACAAAATGAAAGAACGTTCGCGACTTTAAGGGGAATTTTAAGTAGAAACGATTTAACTAACTCACTTTTATTTTAAATTGGACAATGTTTTGTTATTTCTTTTACTGTAAAAAATATGATGAATAATGATTATAAATTTTGAGCTATGTATCATTGTTGTCCATATTGACTATTGTAAAATATAAGCGATTTGTGTTTACATTTTACAATAGTTAAGTCTAAGTACACCTTATTCGGTAAAAAATATAGGTCACCGATGAGTAATGAAAGTTATTTCAATTTAAATGGGGAAACATGGCCTGTTTCACCAAAGAGAGATAATTTTGAACTTTTTCAATGATAGACATATTTTAAAAGTCATCTGGGGCCAAAACGAATCGGTTTGTTTGGCTGATTTTTGTACAATAGCATAGAGTAACAACGAATAGTGTAATAAATAAAATTTGTAATGAAAAAAAAATGTTTCAATTGTTGGTGATTTTTTTGCACACTCGTGCATCCTTGAAAACAAAAATGTCTTCCTTCTCCCTTACGCATAGTTATATAAAAAATACAAACAAAAATACATTAGAAGCTCATCATCGATTGCAGCTGGAAAAGTAAGCTGAGTGTTTGAGACGCTTTTTATGTGTTTTGCTCTAAGAAAATAGGGACATGATATAGATATACAATGCAAACTTACATTAAGTGTAAAAGCATATCAGTGATATGTAAAATATTAGTTATTGTGTTTAAATTTTCTTAAACCATGGTTATTTTTTTAAGGAGACGCTCTATTTTTTCATTGCAACCTATTGCACTGTAGCGGACAGAACAGTAGTGCAAACAGACGATGGGCTTTATTGACAGCATACAACACTGTGTCCAACCAATCTTGTAAACCACACCATCATCCACAATATCAACGTTTAGAAAAAGTATGTTTTATTTTGTGTATTCTTCGGTACGAATTTGCCCATTTTTAGGTTAATCGGGTATCTTTCCTGTGCTTTCCATTTAGCATGTTTCGAACAAAAATGTGTTGTTTGTATGTATTTTACCTATTATCGTCCAATAAACAATGAAAACCTCTAGCATCAAGGTAAGATAACTAAATTGCATGAGGTAAAAAAAAAAGGACAGTGACCATCTATGTGTATTGCAAGTATTATAGCATTGAATCTGCAACGATTCAACTTTGGTTTAAAAAAAAAAGGTCAATTAAAACCGGTGAATATCATTTGATACTTGGCCATGAAACATAATGCGCATGCGTCGAGAAAAAAAAATTCCATTTTACTAAACATATTTGACAGGAATAATGTATGTCAAAACCCAACGCCATATGTTTTAAAAAGTATACAATTTCTATGTATCTACACGATTTTTTATCATTTTCCAAAAAATGGCTATTTATGTAAAATATTAACGTTAAATACGTAAAACTATGCCAACAATGGTCCTCTGACACAAGCTTTTAAATTTCATCAATTTGTCTGAAACAATGGACTCACTATTCTGGTCAAATATAGTCTTTACCTAACTTTTTCCTTTCGTGATTTAATTTCCTATCATTTTGTAATTTTGTGAATTACTAATGTAAAAACTTTACTTATTTTTTAGGTACCAAACACTGCAATAAAGTCATGTGACAAATTTACAGATTTTGCGGATAAACGGATCCTAGTTCCGAAGACACTGGATTCTAAGCAAGTCATTAAAAAAACAACGACATAGCACTTATATCATAACAGAGGGACATAGTGTTTTACTTCATTTAATGTAGAATAAGCCTGGAAGGAAAACGGAAAAAATATTAACGCATAACAATTATACCTAAAGTAATACAGTTATATTAAATTATTCGAAAAGAAAGTTGTACACATTATTAAAAGTAAGTTCCTGAATTGCACGATTTCAACTTACACATTGATCATTCTTTGCCACGTATTATGGCATCAAAACTTCGTTACTGTCATTCAGGAGGAAATGTCGGTCTTGGTTTGGTTTATGTTTCTTATGTTGTATTGTGTTTTGTCGCCTTTTTTTTGCCATGGTTTTGATTTAGTTTGCTTTTCCTTTTTGGTATTTGATAACATCCGATTTATAAATACCTTAGTCTTTTTTTTATAAGCATTTTTAATTTAAACAATTCTTAAAAGACACTCACAAGAGAGGAGAAAATACTTATTTTATTTATCGTGTTGTATATTGCAATTCATACGATATTCTAGTGATTGTGTTTTAATGATAAAAGGTTGCTGCTAAAAAAGACAATTTAATCAAGTGTTCGAAAAATGGAACCATTTGACAAATTTAAGGATGCCATGAGGATTTGTGTATGACAGTTATGTTATATCTGAGTAGCAAATGACCATAGATATAATCGACAGTACATGTATATGTCATATGTCTTTCCTTTTCCTTGATTGATAGATATGGCATACACTTGGTATTATAGGTCTTTTAGTTTTAATAAAGGAACGTCAACACTAAAAATTTAATATAATGAATATTTGTTGATTTTAATATTCCATGACGGCCATCTTGGAATAATGCGGCATATCCAAACTTAAGACGGGTCGACACTAATATTTATATATAAATCTAGCATTTCTATCATACCACATATTCTCGTTAAGTTTGACAACTTTATAATATCATAATGTGTGGTTACGTTTTAATCATTCGGAAATGTAGGAAACTTAATTTATCTTTTTAAACGGTATCACTGATTATGAAAGGAATTTGGTCCATAAGTTTTATTCAGTCCAAGAAAAATAGCACATGTGGCTCCGACTACTTACTAAAAATATTAAGGAAATTACTTTGGTCGATATTCACTTTTTTTAATGCATTTTCTGCATATAAATTTAACCTTATACATATGTGTACAAGATATATATTTCAATCCAACAAAAAACATTGTGTGACTACACATAACTATTGCAAAAAGCAGTAATTCTAAAGTACGTAGATAGCTATTACCCGTAATTTCCGACATCTGCTCATCTAACATGTCTTAGGATAGTTCACTGTCTTACTGGTGATATTAATATTGATGGATTGTTCGTCAATATATGTACAGACATACATCTATATAAAACGACTGTTAAACTATCAATAACACCGTTAATCTAAAGTTGTTTATTATATGTATCTTGCAATCAACATATAAAACTTCACATGCTATAAACTGCAAAATGCGTTCTAGTGATAATCAAACAGACTTTTTCTACCTGTGTCATACATCAGTAAATCATTCACATTTCAACCACCAGTACTAATTGACCATGAAATGCACGCATTTAATTTTAACAAGTATCAACATTCAATTTTAACACTGATCTATTGAAGATTAGTATACTAGATAAGTTAACAGTGCATATTGAGGGATAATACAACATCACTTTAAAATTCTCTACAATGAAAAATTGCAGTCATATCTTTTAAGACAACAAACACAACACAATATGCTCAGATATTTAACAATAGAAACATTTGCTACATGCTTTTCTTTGTATGAAAGTGTCACTAACATTTATCTTAATCATTTAATGTTATATGTTTAAAGATTAACGGAAAATACAATATGTCTTCTCCGATTTTCATAAACTGACAACTATAGTCATATTCATATTGATAGAAAATAAAAAAAATAAACAAACACAAACACAATCACTACGCTCATACATTATTAGAATAGTAACAAAAGTTAAATCCTTTTCTATAACAATAAAATGATAAAATCTAAAATTTGTACTAAAGGATGTCAGTCAAACAAACACACACATATTATTGTATAATTATATATATGCACATCCCAGCACTTCTGTTTCGCTGACATTCTCTGAACTTACAACAAAATCAAACAATGTCATTGTTTTAAGAATATACTGGTATAATTTTTTTTCATATTTTTCTATTTTTGCTCCATTTATATATATATCTAAATAGGCGATTAAGGGTGTAGGTAGGGGTGATTCCTCCTTCAATGACGGAAGTGTTTTTTTCTTGTCAGGGAATGAGGAATCACTAAATACCAGTATGTCTTTGGAAATTTATTTGGAATAAATTGACGTAACTTGCCGTTATGGAATGGAATAACTTCAACCAATCCTTACTTTAAGGATTTTTTATTTGCTACATCAATTGAGGGAGACGTCCTAACATTGGTTGCATTTAACTAGCATATGTCTTGTTACATGTTTCTAAATATACTTTTTTATATAAGTATATCACAGATGACACAAAGGTGAATAACCTGATTACATTTCTAAACAATTGTATGATACCTATCAATAAATAATGCATTTCATTAGGGACTATCATTTGCTTCTTTTTCATTTTCCTATTACACGTATCTTCTGTTATGTGTTTTTTTGTTTTGTTTTTTGTCTCTCAATATATATATATATTTCTTAGTAATTTAGTCAACCATGTTCGCCAAAGTTTGATATAAAACTCGTCAAAACGTAATACTGAAAATAAATTAAGGACTGAAAGTATATATATGTTCCAGACCATATGAGTATTTGGACCGTACGCGTACAGTCCGGACCGCATACGTATACTCGTACGGTCCGACCATACGCGTATGGTCGGACCGTATGAGTATACGCGTATGGTCCAGTATGAGCTGACCATACCTGTTATTGGATCATATGGGTTACATCTATACAAACATGTATCTCAATCTTTATTTTTAGTTTTACAAATTGTCATTATTACAATAAGATGGATAAATTGAACTACCTAACACTTTAAATTGGATATTTGTTTAATTGTATATCTGAATCCTATTTTGAAACTCTCGCCAAAGGTGACACTCGCTACCAAAAGTATGTTTTTCATATTTACATTTATTCAGTTCATGCATGTTCCTTTTGATTAGCATTTTTTGAAAAGTTGCTAAATATACTAAAGCATGTGTCCTCCCACATTATACACATTCAATTTCAGTAAGAATAATTGTCATAATTCAATTAGTGTATTATGTATTACTGATCTTCATGCTAAATACTAGAGATTTACAGATTTAATTAGCGTGATTTTTTTAAATAGTTTAAATATAAAGTTTTTATTTCAATTACAATTGATTTTTTTTCTATTTATTTGAGAGTTAAGTTATGTTGATCGGTTATATTTATTTGTATCTAGTACAATTGGCCAACTCCTTAATATTAGTCAGACCGTACGCGTACGGTCCGACCGTATGAGTATTTCGAAAAAGTACGCATACGGTCCAGACCGTACGCGTACGGTCCAAATACTCATACGGTCTGGAACATATACATAATACTTATGTTATATGAATATATGACGCACGTTTGGTCTACAAAAGACTCATCAGTGAGCTCGAATCAAAAAATATTTTAAAGGCCAAATTAAGTACGCAGTTTAAAAGCATTGAGGACCAAACATTCCTAAAAGTTTGCCAAATACAGCTAACACATATAACGGACACATATATTGCACTGACAATAATGGAGAACGACATCGTTTTGACATTAATGACAACATAAGACAGAAACTCAAATCATAGAATAGATTCGTAATGTCCATTAAATTATTTGATGTTCATTTATTTCAAGCTATTTAATGTTGTTCTAGTTTTTTGTTGTTATTCCTATAGTATTTTCGTTTTTTCCTACTGAATATTGTTTAACACAAGAGTTGGAAGTATGAATATTTGTATTGTAACCAGAATTATCTGAATTTAATTTATATTTTACGTAATATAAAAAGTCATTTCCGTGTTTGTCTATACTTTTACTATTCATTTCAAAACTTTCGGTGTACAATTTTTAATCAAAAACACACATTGAAAATACACTTTATAAAGATTATTGGTAAGAATTAATCGGTTTTTACTGTGATTATTAACTCAAAAACTTAAATGGCATTACACTGATATGCAAAAGTGCACCCAATATTGCTTATTATATGAAATATAAGTTTAATCGTAATCACTCTGCACGGCAACCATAAAAACGAACACTATTACTTGTGTTTTCTTTGTCCGTTTAGATACTTTGATAAAACTAGTCTGATAACATGGAATTATGAACCAGTTAAAGATGAACCTTATATGCATGCATAAACATACTAGCATGCATTTTATTTGAAATTGACAGTCTTTCTCCAAACAGAATGTTTTTCCCTTTCCAAATAGTGATCAAAATAACCAGTACACAAGCATAGAGATAATGTGTTCAGATTCCCAAAGAGACAAATTTCGACAAGAGCCCAAATGACACAAAAGTTAACATTTATAGGCCACCGTTCGGCCTTCAACAATACGTAAACAAAATACCATCAATTCAGCTTGAAAGGCCCCATAATGAAAATATGAAACTTTTCAAACAATAAAACTATTGGCCTGAACATAGAAGGCATAGTAAAAAATCAAGAAAAAGCAAACAGAAAAATTATAGGACAGAACAACAATTTATTTACCGACACAGAGGTTGGAACTAATCTGTACCGGGAGAAACCCGCGTTCGAAAGTTGTTACTGGTCATTACGGACAAGTGTAGACATAGTATCTGCGTTTAAATACGCACAAAACAAACACTTTGCTTGTGACTAATCGGAGCAGATAGTTATCAAAGTAACAGTATTATAATTTAATACGCAAGACGCGCGTTTCGTCTTTATAAGACTCGTCAGTGACGCTCATAACTAAATAGTTATAAAGCCAAACAATTACAAAGTTGAAGAGCATGGAGGATCCAAAATTCAAAAAAGTTGTACTAATAACGTCTAAGATTATCTATTCTAGGGATAAGAACATCCTTAGTTTTACGAAACATTTGAAGTTTTTGTCAACAGGAAATTTACTAAAATGACCATATAATTGATATTCATGTCAACACCGAAGTGCTAACTACTAGGATGGTGATACCCTCGGGGACGACACGTTCACCAGCAGTGGCACCGACCGAGTGGTGTAAATAGTTATTTAAGGTACCAGAGTTATAATTTAATACGCCAGACGCGCGTTTCGTTTTCATCAGACTCATCAGTGCCACTCATATCTAAATAGTTAGAAAGCCAAATAAGTACAAAGTTAAAAAGGATTGAGGGCCAAAAATTCCCAAAAAATGTGCTTATTACGGCTAAGGTTATTTTTTCTTGGGATAAGAAAATCCTTAGGTTTACGAAAAACGTGAGAGTTTTGTCAACAGAAAATTTACTAAAATGACCATATAATTGATATTTATGTCAGCACCTAAGTGTTGACTACTTGGCTGGTGATACCCTCGTCGACTAAACATCCACAAGCAGTGGCATCGTCCCAGTGGTGTAAATAGTTATTTAAGTTACCAGGATTATAATTTAATACGCAAGACTTGCGTTTCGTATTCATAAGACTCATCAGTGACACTCACATCTAGATAGTTATAAAGCAAAACAAGTTCAAAGTTGAAGCGCATTGAGGGTCCAAAATTCCAAGAAAATTGTGCCAATTGCGGCTAAGGTTTACTATGATATATTCTAACTTTTTTTTATTTGAGTGTCACTGGAGAGTGTTTGGTAAAAAAAAAAACACGCTCGTATGGTGGACACATTTTAATGTCGGTATCTAAGGTGAGTTTGTATGTGTCGTAATTGAGTGATACTAGCATGTTTAACAATTACTTTACAACTCTATAAATTTGATGCAGTTATTTTGCATGAATTAGTGTGCAATCTTTGTCATGTGCATAAATGTTCGAATGACAGTAGCAGGATTATTGTCTGTTGTCATATAGTAAAATTAAATAGTATTTCTAATTATGTTGTAATAAGGATACATGTTTATTCTTTTATAATTACATCACGTGTTTGCTTCTTAAGAATCTGTTTTTTTATTAGCTGTCGCTTTCGTAAATCACTCATATATCGAATTGTATTTCTGCATAAAATAAAACAGCTTTGACTACACGTGCTATTTGTGGCAATGTCTTAAACTATTGATTTAACTAAAAATTTCGTGTTTGTAGAATGCAAATGTAATTACATGTACATGTATTAAAACCAATTACTTCAATTTGTCAAATTCTAGAAGGTTGTAAAAGCGTAGATTATTGACACATTTTGAAAATAAAGCGCCAAAGCGCTTCGTTTATGACATATGCAATGTGATTATGTCAACGTTTAAACATCCCAAATTTATAATTTTAATTTTTTTTTGTAATATGGTTTCTGCATCACATGTTATAAGTCTGGCTTAATTTATTGCACTTCTTACAAAATTTTAATCATCTAATTTTGTGTAACTTTCTGCTTTTGAAAGGCAAATATAATTTGCGACTTTCATAACATTGCGAGAAAGTTGAAGAAATTATAACATGTATAAAAAGTATAAATTGCAAACAAATTGCTAACTTTAAGGCAAACAAACATGTCATCTCCCAATAAAATATACATATGACAACTAAATAATTATTCAATAAACTAAATTTAAATGGTAATAACACAACATTCTTCGGAAAGATAAAAAAAAAACTGTAATGCCTCTTGTGAAACGCAGTAATTGAGGCATGTAATCATGATGTCATGTTACCTTGCCTTGTAACGAATAATTAACATATATTAAACTCTCAGTATATTTATCTAACATATATAACGTCAATCCGATTGTATACGATGTAATTATTCTTACATGTACATGTAGTTACGTCTTATCTGTTTTGTGACTACCATATTTGAAGTTCACGACACTATTCTTATCGCACTAGAAATATTACAGAAATATTGATATTGAAATGAATCTTTTTAAATTCGGTAAGTTGTGCTCGTAGTTTACATTTAATTTAAAACATTCTTTGCAACAATAATTGACATTAATATATTTTAGCGAGAACAATATTGTTTGCCAATTAAATATTAAGCAGAAAACAGAATGATTTGTAGTTACAGAATAATGTTCATATAATACTCAAAAACGAAGTTGTGTCATTATTATTTTCCCAATCCAAGTTAAATTTGTAATGTGTGTACCTGTGACATCGTGATTTGAACATATAGCAGTAGAATCGGTTATGTTTCCTGCTTTGTATTTACCTTAACTTTTAATTGATATTTTTTTGACTGTTTGAGACGATGTTTTTGTTTTAAGAAGTACTGTTTATTAGAAATTTACATTTCAATATATGCTTCAATAGGACAGACAGATGAGATATGGGTAATGTGTCATAAAAGAAACACCAAATCGACACCACAAAACAATTGTCATCAACATCTTGGTATATTATGTTTTTTCACAATAGGCAAACATTTAATTAAACAGTGTGTCAAGCTTACAAATGGTCTCGAGTCAACAGAAAATTTTGGAATAATAAGAAGAGAACAAATGAACTCATCATAGATACCAGGATTAAAATTTTATATTTACGCCAGACGCGCGTTTCGTCTACAAAAGACGCATCAGTGATGCTCGAATTAAAAAATGTTTAAAAGGCAAAATAAAGTACGAAATTGAAGAACATTGAGGAACACAAATTCATGTTTTAACTGTTTATTGATTGATTGATTGATTTACAATGCCGCCCCTCATTCAAACCCACAAACAAGTACTTCAAAAGTAACAAAATAATGATAAACTACAAACCACTTTGATTGTATCCATTTAAACACTTAAGTAGATCATTCAAACAGCAATGAAACGGGATTACAAAATATAAATCATATATTCTAACAACTATATAAAATAATATTTTGGAAGTAGAGACATGCCAGTTATAATTAAAGTCATTCAGTAACGTTAAGTTATGTGTCATGGACAACACAAGAGAGGTGTGTTAATTGTTATTTAAATTTTTCTGAATGTATAAATCCAATCTAATGTGTAATGGTATGGATTCATATTCATTTATTTGGAATTTGCGTATTACCCAGATCTTCTTTCAACATGTCTTCCAGTTTTCCTGCCGAAGGTCATTGGTTTTCTGCGGGTTTTCCAGTTTTATTTTTCATTAGGATGTTTTAAAGTGTTCTGAAAGTGACTCTACATGCCTTAAAATAATTATTCAATCATGATTACACCTGTGTTATTTTCTTTTATTAACAAGATAAGATATAGTTGATATCTATGAACCTTTACATTATAATTGTTATTATAGCTGGTATTATACTCCTCGTCTATGTGAACTATAGTTCAGGTAGGTACTTTTGTTAACATAAGCAATACACAATTGTTTGCAAAAGCTTTATCTTTACCATCGGATTAACAGAATTAGCTATTGTTTAAAATCTTGTTCATGTTACTGATGCATACGATGATTACTTAAACAAATAGCCTTTCTTGATTGATGTTTGAAATTATTTGATAATCAAACTTTATACACTTTTTTACGAGATTATATTATTAGAAAGGAACAAAGTGAAGACAAACATGGACAAACAAAATCAAAGCTTATATAGCGGATAGAAATACATTTCTGCATTCCAAATGATTCTCTTAAAAGAGGGACGAAAGATACGAAAGGGGCAGTCAAACTCATAAATCTAAAACAAACTGACAACGCCATGGCTAAAAATGAAAAAGGTAAACAGAAAAACAATAGTACACATGCCACAACATAAAAAACTAAAGAATAAACAACACGAACCCCACCAAAAACTAGGGGTGATCTCAGCTTAGTCTAGTTAATTTCAATATAAAATTTGTCATCATTTGATTGAACAACCGAAATTCTGAGCTGGTGAAATACTGTTAAACTTGAGGAGTAACATTTTTTCAGCAACAGTATCAACCAAATAGTGGTAATAAAAAAAAACACCATCTCACTAGAGCTGGTGCGAATTTCAACAATTAATGTCTGAGTAGTCTATTATGATGATACATGGTAATGTAAAGAAGTCTTAAAGCCTTTTCTAACTGATTTTTATAGTTCGGTATTATGTCGTACTGTTATACCGCTGTCTGTCCAAGGTAAGGGAGAGAGTTGGAATCCCGCTTACATGTTTAACCCCCCCCCCCCCCCCCCACACACACACACATTCCGTATATATGTGCCTGTCCCAAGTCAGGAGTATGTTATTCAGTTGTTGTCATGTCGTTTGTTTATGTGTTACATGTTTGTTTTTTGTTAATTTTTTGTACATAAATTAGGCCGTTAGTTTGTCGTTTGAAATGTTTTACATTATCATTTTTGGGCCTTTTATAGCTGACTATGCGGTATGAGCTTTGCTCATAGTAGAAGGCCGTATGGCTACCTATAGATGTTAATTTCTGTGTCATTTTGGTTTATTGTTGAGAATTATCTCATTGGTAATCATACCACGTCTTCTTTTTTTTTGTATAAACGAAAACTCTAATGCAGATTTAAAACAAATTGAAGTCTATATAAACAGACTAAATAAAACGTTAGACAATATAAATGAAGAGATCACATGTAACTCAACTGTCATATTCCTGAATTGAAACAGGTATTTTCCGAATGAAATTGAAGATTAAGCTTGGTTAGATTACGAAATTCAAGCCTTATTATGTGCATTTATATATGCGGATACAAGCATTACCTTCCGGAGCACATAAGATAACTCCCGGTTATTGGTTGGGTTCTTTATTTTTCTATTTAGTTTCTTGTGTGCTAGTAGTATGTGTCTGTTTGTCGTTTTCATTTTAAGCCATGACGTTGTAAGTTAACTTTCGGTTTATGAGTTTGACTGTCTCTCCGGTATCTTCCGCCCCTCTTTAATACGTGTACATTCGTAGTATCATTGAAATTTCTTTGGAGAAACGATACACGAAAAATTAATGGGTCCTTTGCTAACGAACGAGCTCTTGCGATCAAAATTAAAATTGAAGTATCTATGATGAGTTTAATTACAGTTCTTTTTTTTAAAAATCTTAGCTTGAAATAAATGAAAATGCATCTCTTGATTTGTAAGTTATAAAAACAATGGCGAATACCACTCAAGTGTCCAAAATAGAAAACAACTGTCTGCAGGCATACGTGCAATCGTTTAATTTGGCATGATAATTCTTTTATGTTGCATTGTTTTTTAGCATACAAGTTGGAAACAATGTGAGTTATGATCATAAAATTTGCGTTACTGTGAGTGTTTTTAGAATAACGCAGGAAAACGATGAAAACTTGTGACCTAGTTCATTAAGGGGTCATAATTTTAGAAAACCTTACTGTGGATTCATTTATTTTCGTGGGTACCAATTTTCGTGGATTGCGAAAATCTCACATATTCGAGAATATTTAAATTCGTTGTTTTGGAAAAGTTTGCATGCATTCCTTTGGAAAATTTGTATTTAGTTGAACATTTAAATTCGTGGTCCCCCTGCTCCCACGAAATCCACGAAAATTGGTATCTAACGAATATTAATGAATCCACAGTACCAATATAAACATAATATGTTTGCCTTTATTCTGATACATTTACAAAATTAAAAGACAAAAAATGGCGATAAGCATGTACGTTTTGTGTCTTTATTGAACTTCCAGAAGTTTGTGATTCGCCAGGAGTGTGTGATGACCATGGGTTTTCTTTTTTTTTTCTTTTTCAATGTACCTGTGATGCTGGCTTTACAGGAACATGTTGTGAAACAAGTATGTATCTATAGTTTATAACTGAATATTCTTGTTACAAAACGCATGACATTAATAGTGTTCTTAATACAACCAAACCCAAATATATGCATGATGAATTAAATTTTAATAATTGTATATCGCTAGTACACAGTGTTTGACCTGTTAAGATTTCATTGGTCTTTTTTCGTACCATTTTTGTCCGCTTGTCGAAATTAAGGGAGAAAGACACTGGCTGTATTCAGTTATACCGGTATTTTATGTTGATTTGAACAGTTTGGTGTTAATCTTAAACAATACGGTTTTTATTTTATTTTAGATATTTTCGCTTCTCAGTTGAAAGACCTATTGTATTTGTTCTGATTATTAGGTTGTTTTTTTTCTCACTTTGAAGGCCGTACCTTGACCTATAATGGTTCACTTTTATAAATTGTTACTTGGATGGAGAGTTGTCTCATTGGCACTCATATCACATCTTACCATATCCATGAGAAACAAGGATGGACTCATGTGCTTCAGAAAACTTAAAATATCCAAATTCACAAGTGGCACCCATTTCAAATTTCAAATACTGTAAAGTACAGTTTAAGCATTTCTGAATTTTAGTCTGCGAAGCCGAACAATTTCCTTTTAAAGGGTTATCTCCCTATTTACTGTTTATCTTGTGTGTTCTTTTATCGCTTGTTCTAAGAGACCCTATACCATTTGTTTAACAGTATACAAACTAACTAACTAACCGACCACCAACCAATGAATCAATCAATGAAAACATCAGGTCATCATGTTTTGGAAATGAAAGACCGTAAACAGTTGTTTTTACACTTGATTTTCATAATTTTTATTTGTTCTTCCGCCAAAATTTGTTCTTGCAATAAATTTTTGTTTCGCAATATGTCGTTTAGATATTTTTTTTTAAATATTATTATTCACATAAATTGTATGCGCTTTGACATTTTACACTGCTAAGCCAAACAATTGTCTTTGTAAAAGTTATCTCCTCATTTACTGTTTATCAGGTGTGTGCATCTTCTAAGTAACAAAAAAATATATCGAAAACATTCGTTTTAAAAAGTTTATGTTACATCCACAGGAATTTTTGACAAATTTGGATTGAAGCGATCCAATGAAACCTGATAGGATTGCAAAAAATGTTGTCGGTCTGTTTTTTTGTAACTCATAAACCGTTATTCGTATATCACTTAACTCTTTTTATTTTAGTCCCATGGGTCCTAACTTATAAAATATGGTCAAGATCAAATGTCATGGTCATGTTCTAAATTTTTACTTTTCTTTGTTTCAGTATTTTCTCTGACACATGTAAAGATATATATATTTCTTAGTGCAAAACGAAATGAAGATATGATAACTTTGGTCTGAAACAATTTCATAGGAGTTATTACCCTGAACAGTTTAAAATTAAGGTTAATGTACTATTAATTTAAATTGGTTAAAAATAAATCCATAAGGTGTGATACCACCATTGATTTTCCCCTATTAGTCTTTGTTAAATAGGCACTTTGTACAGTATGTACCTTTATTTCAACTAAAGAAATACTTTGCATGTATAAAGTTTTATCCTTTCCAGTGCTACAGTGAAAATTTCACACTACATTTCATTGCATATAAGAAAGTAAACAACACCGGAAGTAAACAACCCAATTTTTACACTGTTATTTACTGATTACCTGCTTTGGTTACTATGTAACCTTAACTTTCCAAAATATTTTATAAGACCATCAAATCAAAAAGGAATGATGCTTTCAGACACCCAACATACATGTTTATGACTCAGACAACCGTTTGTGACGTACCATGATTTGGTGGTATTACACCTAAAGAACACCTAAATGTCGAATAAACTTAATGTATTTTCCCCCTCCAATTGCAAGTTATTTCAAGCATAACTGTCAAGTTTTGTCTCAGTCAGAGCTATAGTTTCAGAGAAAATCACTATAATGTAAGGCCATATCCTACGACGATTTCAGTCTAAATTCTTCGAAAAATCCTAATTTCAGTGTTTCATTATAAAATGCAGTGTTGACTAATATTTGATCATATCCTCATGATCTATGCATTCAAAAAATTAAATATGACACAAAAGACAACTTTAAGATGATAAAAATTTTTATTGCACCTTTTAGAGTTCAATTGAAGGTCTGTTTTGGTCTGTTTTGGTCCATTTTTCCTTCTTCCTTCTTTTTTCATCAAAACTTGATATCTTTTGTCTAAAAAATAAAACAATAAAACAAATGAGATTATTTTTCCAAAAAAATATAATAAATGTATTGTTAATTCAATAAGTAAAGTGGTTTAGCTGAAAGAACTGTCTCTATAAACGTTAACAGCCTCCACGGAAGTTTCTATAAGCCCTTACGTGTAACTCGAGTTTTTGGTCAGTTCCCCTAGTGTGACAAAAAACGGTTCTCTTTCAGTCAATCATTTATTGTCACTGGTATCAAAGTCTTTTTATTTACTTATTACAGTATATTTCTAATAGATTTACACAAAAAAAATCAACTTTCTTGTATTTTATATTACAAAATGAGGAGAAAGAGTAATAAAAAAATACCTCAAAATGTTTTTAAACAGGGTTATGTCTATTGGAATGCTCGTAAAAAAATTAAATGGTAAGAATTATAAAGTTTAAGTATGTGAGACTGGATTCTGATTTGTATAAATCAAGGGCAAATAAGTGTTTAGATGATGTTTTGTCAGTGCAAAATGCAGACGATACAATGGCAGTAAACTTTTGCGACCAAAACACAAAAAAACATAACATAAGTTGATAATACTTTATTGCTAAAGTGTCATCTGCAGACCAATTCACTTATAAGATTTTTCAACAGACTGCTCTTCAGAACATGGGTAACACTGAAATGAAAATTCACATGTTGTATAAACAAAACTGTAAGGGTGATATAAAATTTGACACAGTAAACTGAATACAGCTTTGTCTGTCCACCCATTTGGCATAGCAAACACCCGTTAACCCCCATTTCGTGGCAACTTTACCTCAAACTTGCTGTCTGTGTCTCAATTCATTCCGAATAGTCCATGTTTACAATGTATGGACCGGTTTATTAATAGTTTTTAAAAGTGAAAGTAAAATAAGGTCACGAGTGCACATGAAGTTTCCCTAAATAGGTGTAATACCACCATTGATTTTCCCCTATTAGTCTTTGTTAAATTGGCACTTTAAAAAAAATTGTACAGTATTTACCTTTATTTCAACCAAAGAAATACTTTGCATGTATAAAGTTGAATCCTTTTCAGTGCTACAGTGAAAATTTCACACTACATTTCATTGCATATAAGAAAGTAACCAACACCGGAAGTAAACAACCAATTTTTGCACTGTTATGTACTGGTTACCTGCTTTGGTAACTATGTAACCTTAACTTTCCAAAATATTTTATAAGACCATCAAATCAAAAAGGAATGATGCTTTCAGACACCCAACATACATGTTTATGACTCAGAAAAATTTAAGTGCATTGAAATGCAGGGTTAATTTTCTACAACTGTCAAATTCAAAGGAATATTTTTTTAGACCTACTTTCGTATACAACCGGGTGTGACGTACCATGATTTGGTGGTATTACACCATAAAGGCTTTTGCAAAATGTTGGTTTCAATATGACCTTTAAAAAGCCAATAAGGTTTGAACTTGAGTTAACCAAAATGAGCAATGTTTGCACTTTTTCATGGAAAAGTACATAGAAATCATATATACAAAAAGAAGATGTAATTATTAAAAAAATGCCGAAGAAGGTAATTTAATTTTAGCAATGATTATGTACATGTGTCATTTTCTATTTTGAGACTTTTATGATGTATTAAAATGGGTTAATACGGTTGTAAACTCCATTGGAAATTTAAATTGAGATTATGACCATTTCTTGAGGAAAAAAGATTTGTTTGGGAAAAAGGGAGAGGGGAAGTTAAAAATATTGGGGTTGGGGACAATGTTTTGCAAGATTTCAGAAATTAAAAAGAAATTTCCTTCAAATATTATTTTGCTTTGACAAACACAAAGGAGGGGTTGGTTATTTTTTTGGGGGTGATGGGGGACAGTTCGCAACAGCATAGTGTATTGCACAAACGAAAACAAAAATCATATCACATAACCAATTCAAGTTTTTTGACTACAATTATTCTGTGTCAGAAACCAGTGTCAAATATTTAATTGCAATCCAAATTCAGACCTTAATCAAGTGCGAATATTGTGTTAATTTTTGCCTATTTATGGTTGAATCTCTGTGGTCGTATCAAGCTACGCTCGTTAAAGCAATTCATAACCGATTTTATGTATTAATCAGACATGAAGATGTGTTGAAATACAATTTTGAAAAACGTATTCACCCTTCTTTTAAAATAGAAGTAACTAAACAAGTTAAAATTAAAAGTTGTCTATTTGATTTAAGAAAGAAAAGTTGTCTATTTGATTTAAGAAAGAAAACTCGTCCTGTTAAAAACAATCAATTTTCGCAACGATCAATACATATTCAAAGATTGTCTTTTTCATGAAAGATATTGACGAATGTGGAAGTAATCCTTGTCAGTATGGTGGTACGTGTCATGATAGAGTCAATGGCTATACATGTTCATGCAAAGACGGATTTCATGGTGCTAACTGTGAGACAGGTAGTTAAATTACTAAAGTTAAGCTATATATCTTTGTTTAGGAATAACGAAAGTATTGTTGTGTTCAAAGTTCATTGAGTTTTGAAAGCTATAGTAATTAAATGATTTATATTGAAGATATAGATCATCTCGAATTACATTGTTGATGGAAATTCGATTTTGTGTTGTTCAAACGGGTAATTATATAGGGTATGCAGTAATTTACACTTCATTATATTTAAAAAAATATATATGCCCCAAAGAAAAAAATGATAATGTCCAACATAAAGATGATCAAGGCAGGACATTTTTAAATAAAAAAAAAGTATTATTTCTATCCCTGATAGATAAGGTAGTTTGTTCTGTGTGACATTTTCAATGTTTGAATACGCAACTATCCTTTTAGAAAATGGTTTAAGAAAAATGAAAATTAAACATTGGTCGAATCTGCCATAATTAATTTAAATAATGATGATAATTAAAGGATTCCATATAGTATCAAACAAAGCATGGTAAACTAAAAACAAAACAAAACCTATACATAACTTGTGTTTAGAAATATGTAGAGTACTGCATAAAATAAAATAAAGCGGAAGATTATAATAATCAGTTGCTTATGTGCTTCCTTCTATATGTAGACAATCATGTTAAAGTGAAAATAAAACAAATTATAATGGCAGCATTTAACTTTCATGCATGCTTACGCGAATCGATTCATATACATATTTCATGTTTGTTTTTTTTTAATTTCAAATTACCTAGATATTTGAAAGAGTATACTAATGAGTCGAGAGAGAACAATTAAGCAGCCGAACACTTGGCGCACAACTCTCATGGTCTCTTGTGAAGAGTTGTATCATTGTCAATCGTACCACATTTGTTTTTATGTAATCTAAAATATGTAAATAAGCATAGTTATGTCAGTACATGGAAATAGTAAACGTGTTCCATTTGCAGCGAAAAACACCAGACCGTTTGTTTCACCACTTATTTCGGCACCAGCGACAGTACTTGTAAAATATTACACTGATGCAAGGCTTGTATGTAATGTCACTGGTTATCCACAACCAAGTGTAAGGTGGGAATTTGAAAAGGTATCTTGAATTTTAAAATGAATGATTCAGATGTTATATATTTGGTGTAACGTCATTTTAACTTAGCATATATACTAATTCTACGACCATTTTTTGGCTTATTTAGGCTATTTACTTCTAGATTTAGGTATAACAAAGACATAGTTTTAAAATATATTTAATATTATTATTGTATTTGTTTGTCAGTAACTGCTAGACTTCTTTTATAAATGTGGGTTGATCATTTGTATTTTACTAAGTTTCTTTATATAAAGTTTTTGCAATGATTTTTTTCAACATGTTTAAGACAGGTCTCAGATTGTTAAGGCTGTGCATTTGTTTATTCAACATTGACTACCGATATAACGGGCAGAACCCAGAGTATGTTTAACCTCGTCACATTTTGAGCATGTCTGAATTCAGGAGCTTCTAGCCTCTGTTTCTAATTTTTGGTTCATTTGAAAGCTGTGAAGTTAGTTATGGCATCAATTTTGCTGAAATAGTAAGCATAATTATTAAGGGACCAGCTGAGGCTCATCATCGGCTATTGATTTTTCTTGTTGTGTTGAAAAACCATTGGTGTGCTTAGGTTGTTTAGTAGGGGTTTTGACTGTTTGCAACATTTTCCATTCACTCTTCTATGCATTGTAACCTACCGTCTTTCCTTTCGATGTGTGCATTCGTTTGATCAATCTCAATATTCAAAAACTTCATCAATATTTCGTTTATTGCGTAGTTATTTTATATTTTTTAATGTTATATCTTATGTGAAATTTGTTACATCCTTCCAGGGTAAACATTTGGTTGCGAAATACATTTAAGAGAGTAAATATTTTATTTAGAATAGGCATATTCCTGGTGCTAAAATCACAGGTGGTATGATGTTTATTCCAAATGTAACTAAGGACGCTACTGGTCTCTACACATGCATAGCAACAAATAGTATTGGATCCAGTCGAGCAAATATAAGGTTGGAAACTACGTATGGTATGTTATTAACACAAAAGTCGTATCAAAATCATAATTTTGTCATTTTTATTTTTTTTAATGTCAAAGGACATTTGTATAGTGGCACAGTTATTGGCGTTCGTTGATTCATAAAAAAAAATGAATATAAAATTACATTTCATGCTACTATTTTACTGGAACCATTTAATGAAATAAAATTTGATGGTGCAAACCTTGATTTGTTTGATTTTCATTCCAATGTCATTTAATCGTTTTTTATGTTTTTTATGTTGTATTTGCATAGATTATCCTAAAATCCTCACTTCTCCACGAGTTTATTCAGGAAATGCGGGTACATCGCACAATTTCACCTGCACAGCAACAGGCCATCCAATTCCAAGAATTACCTGGTCATTCTCTTTGGTAAGGTATAAACATAACATAATATTGACCTTGGACCAATTCAAAAATAGCATTACCAAGTCTACCATAGGATAATCTATTTTTTCTTCTAGAGGAAATTGATGTGTAAACTGGGGCGACTAAATCACATATTGAACAATATTCCGCAGGCTACCCCGCAAGCACGACAAACACGAGATGACAGTAAAAACATACCTATATATAAGGTTGGCGCGTGTTATAACGTTATAACCTGCAACATTTGTTTCCACCTGTCTTAAGTCAGGAACATGTTAATCTGTGGTTATCGTTTGCACATGTGGTTATTTAGTGTTTTTCATTTCTCGTTTTCATATTGATAGACCGTTAGTTGTCCTATTTTGACTGGTTTACACTAGACATATTGGTGCCCTCTACAACCTAGTGTTTGATGGGAGTTAAAGCTCCGTATATGAAGGCCGAACTTTGAGATATGAAGGCTGAATTTTGAGATATGAAGGCCGAACTTTGACATATGAAGGCCGAATTTTGACATATGAAGGCCGAACTTTGACATATGGAGGCAGAACTTTGAGATATGAAGGCCAAACTTCGACATATGGAGGCCGAACTTTGAGATATGAAGGCCAAACTTCGACATATTGAGGCCCAACTTTGAGATATGAAGGCCGATTTTTGAGATATGAAGACCGAACTTTGACATATGAAGGCCGAACTTTGACATATGAAGGCCGAACTTTGACAAATAAAGGCCGAAATTTGAGATATGAAGGTTGAACTTTAAGATATGAAGGTCGAACTTTGAAATATGAAGGCCGAACATTGTGATATGAAGGCCGAACTTTGAGATATGATGGCCGAACTTTGAGATGTGAAGGCTTTGAGATATGAAGGCCGAACTTTGAGATATGAAGGCCGAACTTTGAGATGTGAAGGCCGAATTTTGACATATGAAGGCCGAATTTTGACATATGAAGGCCGAACTTTGACATATGAAAACCGGACTGATCAAATTATAATATGACGTGCTTCTATCGCTTTGCAAACAACACCCTGATAAAGTTCTCTTTAAAACTATAGTTAGCTGTTTATACATTGTAATACCGACTGTTACAATACATATCACGCAAATCAACATGCATCGTAACCTATTAGTAAACTATATGCCAATTCCGCTCTGTGAAAAATTAAAATTTAAAAAATAGTGTAGAGACTTTATTCTTATTATGATATATAACAAAAATGAAATAATATTGGAAAAATATACAAAATACAATTAAAATAAAATTCCACGAACTTCTCTTAATGATTTTTGTGAAATAACGTCATTCGAAAACATGTATGTAGATAGCACAGATGTGTAGCTTTCGAATGATTTATAATTTAGCCGTGTGGTAGATGGGTATATTAAAAAAAAATCAATTTTATTATTAAAGATACACCACTACATGGCCTGGGACGTGATATTCGTAAATTTCATCCCTCGTTAACGCTCAGCATAAAATTCGAATATCACGATTAAGGCCATATGTTAATTATCATCATATCTGGGGCTTTCATGAATTATTTCATAAATACTTAAAATCAGAACAAGTTGTGACAAAGAAATAAGAACTAGCTCAACCAAAAAATGTAATATAGACAATACATGCTGTATATGCCTTGATTAATCCTTTCAACTTAAAGGATGTTTGTTTGTCAGTAAATAATCAAAGAATGATATTAGTAAGGAAAAATAATTTAAGTTTACAATTGGTCACCGGGAGTTACTTGCTACATAAACCAAATGGGTCTTCAATGTAGCGAGAAACTCCCGTACCCGTAAGCGTCTTTCAGCTGGCCCCTTAAAAAAATATTTATACTAGTACAGTGCTAATGGACGTCATACTAAACTCCGAATTATACACAAGAAACTAAAATTAAAAATCATACAAGACTAACAAAGGCCAGATGCTCCTGACTTGGGACAGGCGCAAAATTGCGGCGGGGTTAAACATGTTTATGAGATCTCAACCCTACCCCTATACATCTAGCCAATGTAGAAAAGTAAATGCATAACAATACGCATATTAAAATTCAGTTCAAGAGAAGTCCCAGTCCGATGTCAGAAGATGAAACAAAATAAAATGAATAAAATGACAATAATACTACTAGCAGTTAACTGACATGCCAGCTCAAGACCTCAATTAAACTGATTGAAAGAGTATGTCTTCATCATATGAATATCAGGCACAATCCCTCCCGTTAGGGGTTTAGCATCATACTATCATAAAATATACGAGAAGAACATAACCCGTGTCATGCCAACAACTGTTTTTTTTTTAATAAATGTGTTTAGTTCGATGCAAAGACTCTATACATTTTTGTAAGTGAATCATTATTAAAGCCAAAATGTGCAATCTTTAATAACCTGACAACAGTATCGTAACTAAATCCCTTCTTAATAAGTCTGTTTAAAGGTTTTTGTTAGCTTTTGAGGTGAATACTGACATTTTTGTGCTTTGTAAAGAATATTACCATTAAAGATTGGATGTGAAATACCTGAACGTATAAGATGTCTGCATATTGAGTTATATTTACGGATTATTTCCTTATACCGATGATAACATTTAGTAAATGTTTTGACTAGTCTGTGATATCGAAAACCCTTGTGTAATAATTTTTCAGTAATACATAAATTTCTCTCGCTAAAATATAATACGTTGTTACAAACACCAGCGAATCAGTTGAAATATACATACACCATAAGATTGCGACGAGGGAACGTCACCATCTTAAAATAGAAATTAATGATAGGAAATGAAAAAAAAATCATCTCTTTGATCATAATGTTTTGTATCAAGCTTCCCGTTAATGATATAGATATCAATATCGAGGAAAGGGCAGTGGTCATTGTTAGTATTTGCTTTATTTCAAATAAGTTCAACAGCATACATTTCTTTAGAGTACATACTGAAGTCGTCATTATGAAGAGCCAATATATCATCCAAATATCTAAAAGTATTGTTAAATTTTTGTATCAAATGTTGTTTCGATGGGTCTTTGCTAATTTTAGTCATAACTCATAACAATACAAAAACAGGTCCGCAATAAGTGGTGCACAGTCCCCATTGGAATTCCAATAACATGACGATATACGGAATCTCCAAAGCGAACAAAGATGTTATCAAGTAAAAATTCAAGCGCATATATAGTATCGAAGCATGTCCAATTGACATAGTTCTTTTGTTTATTGCTACTAAAAAATGACCTAAAAGAGTTTGAACATAAATACTCGCATTCTGACTTTTTAAATGCCCAGTTAATTAGGGATGTGATTTTTTCTTATTAAGAATATGAGGCAAAGTGGTATGTATGGTAGAAAAATCAAAACTTTGAACATATTTAAAAATCACCTATATATGCATGCAATTTATCAAGTACTTCCAATGAGTTTTTGACACTCCAAAAGTAATTAGTTCCACTATTTTCAAAGGCCTTATTTGAACAATTTATTATCAGGTTTTTGATTGTACCAAGTTTAATAGTAAGTAGAAGAGACAATTTAATAGTGGAACAATGGCTTGAAGATAAAATAAATCTATATTTGTAATTTGTATGTGTAGCTTCGGAAGCCAGTACATAGTTGGGACTTTTATTTTATTTGGTTCTGCTTGTAAAGAAGTAGCTAAAAATTTGTGTTTGTTACAGATGTCATTTTCCGAAAATGAAGTCAGTTGGAATGTTGGTGAATTCGTGATTTCCTTTTGCAGAGCCTCAATATAAAATTTATACGTCAAACAATAATGATATTATTAGCAAATGTATCAGCCGGGACAAAAACAAATTCCTTGGGTAGTTCTTTAAGTTTATGTTTGATACGCAAAATAGGGTATTTATGGTTGTTGTTAGGAGTAAAATGTTCTTTGAAATGTTGTATTCGAATATCAACTATCTGAATTAAAAAAGTTTTTTTGTCAGCTTTTCCCCGTTTTACCCATTTCAAACAGTAGGTACGGAGCGAGTCGTGAATGATATTTCGACACTCATTCCAATTAATAATTGACGGTGGACGATAGTTAGGTCCTTTACTGAGGAATGATTTTAAGGTCTCATGTTGTGACATGGGAAATGGGGCCATAAGTGTATTCGGAATTACTGCAATTACATGACATATGTGCATTTTCAATGATATTTACATGTACATCTTCACACAATTGGCTATAATTCAACACATATTTCCGGGTAGATTTCTTTTAAATATAACAAATAAGAGTTCAGTATTATCAAAATATCCCGGAATTTGGTCTTTAACAGAATGGTCGTTAAAAATACCGGCAATATTAACAAAATCCAAACCTTTATTGACATACTTTATTTTAATAAAATGTTTTTTTATGATCTTCAGGGCGATCAATTTTGGGAAACAGTTTGGAATAACAATATGCCATTATAATATGAACGATTTCATAATTAGGACTGTAATATGAAATTGTGTTGCAATCCTCTAAAATTTTATTTAATTTATTTATAGGTAAAGAACAGAGTTGGTTAACAAATAATGTCTGCTGTTTTTTTTTGCAATAGAAATTAGGTCCGAAATATTTGTATGGTTGGTCCGAACTTTTCTTTGATTGGGATTTTTTTCTACGTCCATGAGAACGATTTTTACGAACAGTTTTAGAAACCATATCCAAAATGTTAACAGAGTCGGTTCTTGATATATTACCAATTCCCATGATACTATCATTAGGGCCGAGAGGGTAGACTGTTTGTAATTTTTTAATCCAATTTAATTCAATTATTTTCCGTGGTCGTACAAACTTTGAATGAGATTAACCAGGCTGCTTATTTACTACTACTAAAGGTTGAATCTATGAGGAGTAAACCATTATTCCTTTTTGCTAAATATTGTATGAGATCTCGTGTCATCCAAATACCAAGTAGTTGCTATGTGAACTCATAACAAGTATGTGAGCACCGAGTTGATTATGTTGATATAGGATATCCTTAGTCCAAATTGATCACCTAACTTTCTTCATTCTTTTCAGTAGAATTGAATCAAACTGAGAGAAAAAGTCATGTTTATGTTTCAAATATGATGTATATGTCATATATGAAACAAATCCAATGTGTACCTTCAATGTGTACAGACGTTCAATGTCATTTCCCTTGTTTAACCAAATATGGCACAAAACCTATATTAACAACGGTTGACATTGGCAAATATTTTATTCGATGTGATACTTTTTTTTTACAAAAAAATTACCGTTTCACCTTCATCAGACTTTTTTCTTATGGGGCTTGGCCCACAACGGACATGCATGTAAATCTCCGGTTGTCTTCTGCTCTATGGTCGGGTTGGTGTCTCTCTGACAAATTCCAAATTTCCATTCTCAGTTTTATGCAGTAAATAATCATGACACACGAAAATATTCTTTATTTGCACCTCTTAGGTCAAACTAACCTCGTTTCGAACTCATGCAATAGGTATATATGTATATGTATAACACATTTCTTCTTATTGTTGTTTTTTAGTTTTCCCATCAAACCGATACACTACCTCAACACAAGATATACAATCATGGTGATGTAATAGAGTTTGTAAATATTCAATTATCGGGTATTCTCACTTGCACAGCAACAAATGAATTTGGGCTAGATACTGCAACAGCAACAGTAGTAGTTCAACACAGTGAGTATAATTCGTCTGAAGTCCTGCATATTGACCATTCGATTTATTTGAGGCTTTTATGTTTTGATTAAATTCTAAAACTACACATGCATTAAGTGTTAATGTAGCACTGACATTTCTTCAACAAAATTGCGAAAAATTCCAACACTTCTTCAAAACTACTTGTTTAAACCTTTTGTATTTTTAAGAAATGAAGTGAAAACTTAAGAAATGATGTATATTTGTGTTTAACAAATCAGAGAATATGATCAGCAAGTTGACAAACAAACAGCAAAATAAAACGAAAGTTAAATATAAAAGAGCAATTGTAATAAGAATACGTTTTTACATTTGATTACGTTTATTTTTTAATTTACGGTCAAGATATAAAATGAAACAGAAATAGAGATGTATTTCTACCTGAACCAGCAAAATGAGTATTTGACCAAAAGCATAAATGTCGAGTTTGATGAAGTACTTATATCCACATATATGTATGTACCAAACAACGGAGTTTGATATCAGCTGTCAATATATTAATGATATTGTAATTGTAGGTTCGGCAGTTGTTGGATAAAAAACCTTTGTAAAAGTCAACGCTCTTTCAAGAGCAAAAGAAATATGTAAATAAAATGTATTACACATACAGTTATGAACTTGTTTTAATAAATAGATAAAATTGAGAATGGAAATGGGGAATCTGTCAAAGAGACAACAACCTGACCATAGAAAAAACAACAGCAGAAGGTCACCAACAGGTCTTCAATGTAGCGAGAAATTCCCGCACCCGGAGGCGTCATTCAGCTGGCCCCTAAACAAATGTATACTAGTTCAGTGACAATGAAAGCCATACTAATTTCCAAAGTGTACACAAGAAACTAAAATAAAAATAATACAAGACTAACAAAGGCCAGATGCTTCTGACTTGGGACAGGCGCACAAATGCGGCCGGGTTAAACATGTTTATGGAGGCATTTTTTTTTACATATTACGAGATACAAATAAAATCCAAGTTTTTTAAAACTCTTCGAATGGAAGAAAACAAAATCCTTCGACATGTCTTTAAAATTGTAAACAGTTATACTAGTTTGAGAACGACACATATAATTAAGACACAGATATTGTGATAAATTAAAATTTTACATCGCGAGCAAAAGGAAACGATGGTTGCGTGTCGATAGGAGAGTCCTAAACCGTGAAAATCTAGATTTCTCCTGCGCAAAAAAAAACAAGATGGAAAAAGGCCACTTGCTTTACTTATACATTGTTATACATTTTATAACACTAAGATACACACTTAAAAGAACCAAGCTATATAATCAATACATTCTTTTCAAATATAATTGTACTGATTCATAAGTTGAGAATACAAATTTCAGCCAAAAAATAAAACAAACTGTTACCATTACAACACAGACCATTGAAATTTAAATAGTACAAAAATCACAATGTGTAAAGCCAAAAAAAAGACACTTACAATTTGAAAACACAACATTGTTGAAGAAGCAAAACCCTCTCAAAACTGCTCTATAATAAATACAATTAAGGACGAAATAATAGCAATTGAAACAAAAGAAAAAATAGGAACATTAATCAGATCACGTGAGTGTTTTTATAAAGAAGATATCAAAAATATCAAAATCTTTAAAATAGCAGAAGAAAAAAGAGGCACAAAGAAGGAAATAAAATCATTATTTGATAAAAACAATCAAGCTACTTGCGATAAAAATTCAATAATACAAATAATTCTAGATTTCTATTCTGAGCTATATACTTCCGATGGCTTTAATGATCAAGAGGTTGATGAATATCTAGGGAAAATAGAATTAAATGAATTAAAAGATGAAGATTGGTCAGCTTTAAACCAATTCATAAGCAAAGAAGAATGTCTGAATAATATTAAAGATTTCGAAAACAATAAATCACCAGGTATAGATGGCCTAGGTAAAGAGTTTTATCTAAAATTTTGGAATATAATCGGGGATGAAGTTGTTGAAATTGTTAATAATATATACTTAAAAGGGGAATTAACCGAAACAATGAAAATGGGTATAATCACATTAAATTATAAAAATAAAGGGGATAAAAAAGACCTAGAACAATGGAGACCTATAAGCTTATTATGCTTTGATTATAAATTAATCACAAAAACTTTAGCTAAAAGATTATCTAAAGTAATAAATAAATTAGTTGATATAAAACAAACAGGAGCAGGCGAAGAAAAAAATATTTTTGATAATATTGTCTCGATTTCAGACATTTTCGACCATATGAATTTGAACGATATAAAATGTTTCTTAATAAATTTCGACCAAGAAAAAGCATTGGACAAGATTAAACATGAATTTCTTATTAAAGTTTTAAAGAAAATGAACCTACCAGTAGAATTCATAAGATGGATTAAGATACTACATAAAGATATAAAAAGTAAAATTCAAGTCAATGGTCAGTTAACAGAAGACATTTTAATTACAAGATCAGTTAGACAAGGCTGTCCGCTCTCTATGAATTTATATGCCTTAGCTATTGAAACACTGGCAAGTTCAATAAGAAAAAATAAAAACATAAAGGGCATTAACATTCCAAATTTAAAAGATCCAATAAAACTTTTCCAACATGCTGATGACTGTACAACAATAACAACAGATATTAAAGATTAATACTTATTTATGAATGAATTCGAAAAATTTGGTTAGTTTAAACATATTTTATTGTTGAAAACAAATGGATGAGACACAAGTTTTTCAACTTAGTTCCGTCTTCTCCATAATATACATGAATATACATTATATTTATATAGCACATTACATAAATTTGTATTTTTCTAATAAGCATGAAGGCATGAAAAATAATTAAATAAATCACAACTATTGTCATTATAATATGTATACACAAAAAATAAAAGAAACGGCTCAATGGATATCAAACGTTCTTATTTTGAATAATCAAACACACCCAAACGATCGGTCTAAAGGGAAAACACCAACTGTTACTAGTGTGTTTATCAATGACTTTCTATAATATTTACCTGTATAAGTTGTAAAAGTAACATGCAATATTGTGAATATATATAATTGTGATACGGACATTAAATTCTGACTTTAAAAATGCGGATAAAGGGATGACAAGAACATAGATTTAATGTAAGTATCGTTTTTGTATTAACTTCAATAATTGAAATCCATTGAGGCGAAACATTATGTTAACCTTTATGAACAACAAATCGATCATTCGAACAATGCATCGTCTGTACTGTAGACTAGTAAATAAAACAATAACCAGCAAGGTTGTTATCAGAGTGAGAAACGTTGAGTTTCTTTTATATATTTATGTACAGCAGAAAATATTACAAAAGTGTCTTTTGTATCTAAGTTGTCATTACCAAACAATAACAAATCAATTGTAACAGGAATGTCTAAGTGGGTCAGTTCAGTAAGCATAACATTTCTTTGCGATGCAAATTTATTACAATATAATAAATAGTGTTCAACACTTTCACTAGTGTACCCACATGCACAATATACATCATGTACTAAATTGGCCTTGTTTAAATCTGCGCTAAGTGCACTGCACTTGTTGCGTAGCCTTGCATGTAATATAGATAGCAGTCTATCTTCATAAAAATAGTACCTAGGAGGTTTTACATTATGAAAATACAGTTGTTGCAATTGTAACTTGAAAGAAGAGAAAGTAGGAATTTGACGAATATGCAAATCTATAAATCATATAAATCTTTTCAAGATATTCCCTTTTTAGTCTAAATTTTAGTTTCCTCAGTACATTTACTTGTTTTGGCGTCTTCTCTATCAGTTTATCAACATGTTTATTCCATTTACAGTCACTACTAAAAATAATACCTAAATGTTTATGTGTATCTACAGGAGCTATTGAGACTCCACCAAAATCAAAAGTAAGGACGTTCTGCATATTCCTAGTATTAAAAATCATGATATCTGTTTTATTAGGATTAAATTTTAGCATCCACTTTTCAGACCAATTTTTCAAATTATCTAAATCAATATTTATTAAAGTGTTGATACTTGTAACATCGGGTGCAGTATGGCCAATAGATGTGTCATCAGCAAAAAGTCTACTGAACCCACTTAGATCATCTGCAATGTCATTTATGTAAATCAAAAATAATAATGGACCAAGTACCGACCCCTGGGGCACACCAGCTCTTAAACAGCCCAATGTGGATAGTGAATCTTTCATAACCACTCTTTGTGACCGTCCCGATAAGTAACTTTTCAACCAACATAATAAATCCTCTTTAATGCCATATTTTTCAAGCTTATATAAAAGACCTTTGATCCAAACTGTATCAAAAGCTTTACTTATGTCCACAAATGTTATACTAGTAAGTTGTTTGTCGTTTAGTGACTTTATAATATGGTTATACAACTCAATCAATTGATGGTTAGTAGAATATCCAGGAATGAATCCTGATTGAAACTTGTATAATAGATTATGTGAATGCAAATGATTAAAAATATGTTTAAAAACTATTTTTTTCCAGAAGTTTGCTCACACAAGATAATAAAGAGACATGGCTATAATTTGAGGGCAAAGATTTATCACCACTTTTAAATAATGAAATAACATGTGCAATTTTCCACTGGTTTGGGAATATTTTATCCCGTAATGACCTATTGAATAATAAACATAATGGTTTTGAAATTTGATTTCTGACAGCAAGTAACATTCTGTTGTTTATAATATCAGGCCCCACCGCTTTATCAACATCAAGTGTGGAAATCATATCGTGCACGTCTTGTTCACTAACTACAATCGATGACAGGAAATCAGCACAACGATCGTTAAAGGCCGGTAAATCCTTATCTGGATTCTCCAAATTAGCTATAGAACAGAAATATTTATTCAAAATTTCAGACTTTTCAGAGCTCTCATATGCCAAATTATAATTTTGATTCGGATCCTTCAGAGGTGGTACGTCTTGAACAGGCCTGTCACTTTTAATGTGCATATTAATAATCTTCCAATACTGTTTCGGACTCGCTTGTTTAATTTCGTCTAAATTTTCATTTAAACTGGCGTAAAAGTGTTATTTAGCCTGCTTTTTCATGTTATTTACTTTGTTTCGCTGTTGCTTAAAAATTTGGTGAAGCATCAGGAGCAAAAATAAATAAAAACAAAACGGAAATATTAAATATTTGTAATGCCCCAGAAGATGACTCTAGTTTAAAACTTTTAACAAAGGAGAGCGTAAAAACACTGGGCATTTGGTTTGGTAAGGAGAGTCAAAGTAAAAGTTGGCTACCAATTATCCATAGTATAAAAAATACAGTAGAAAAATGGGAAAATAGAAAGCTAAATTTTAAACATAAACTTATTGTTATAAATACCTATATCATTAGCAAAATCTTATTTGTTGCTAGAGTTGTGTCCCCTTTACCTGAATATCTCACACAAATAAATAGATATATTTACACTTTCTTTTGGGGAAGGAATAACTCGGAATATATAAATAGAAAGTCTCTATCAAAAATGTATATTAGAGGTGGACAACAAATACCATACATAAATCTGAAAATAGATGCCATGCTTATCCAAAGAGCTACTTTTTTTTTACAAGGAAATACATCTGTTTGGACATGTTTTATGATATATTACTTAGGTTATACATTAAGGGAGTTTAATTCAGAATTAGGAAATAATAAATACCAACATACTATGATCTTAGAGTTTATACAAAATTAAAAGCTCTCTTAATAAATCATAAGAATAAAATTGATCTACAAAGTATCAACCCCAAAAATATTTATTAGAAAATTCTCGAAATTGATAATCATAAACATAAAATTGAAATAAAGTTTAGCTATGTCGGTTTTACAGATATATGGACTAATATTAGGAATATCAAAAGCAATTACCAGCAAGATTTTATTTACAGAGTTGTGCATAATGCTCTTCCTACTAAAGATAATAAAAAAAAGACGAAATTATAGTAACGTTTTACCGATAGTTATTTCTGTAACTCGGAAAATGAAACCCTAAATCATTTACTGCTACATTGTAAAAAATTAAGACTATTCCGAAAATATATAAATGACTTCATTAGAATAGAAATAAATGATGAAACATTTGTTTTAAATGAATTAAACTGTTTGTTATTTAATATACCACAGGAATTATTCCCATCAATGTATGCATATGTTTATTCAATTTATCAAATTAGTTATGTTATCAATTCAGGTGGTTTAATTCATACTCTTAACACCACATTTCATAGAAATAGAGATATATACTTAAATAAAAACAATATTACTTAGTATTATATATGATACTTATTATTATAATTTGTGTGTATATATTATATCTTTTTCAATAAAATACTTTTAATGTTCGGAGCACAATGATGACAAAATTTTGGCCACATATTGAACCTCTTCCACAAACATGAGAAGGAAGGTTGAGGCCTGCATCCCAATATTATATTTTTGAATAAATTGTTTTCTAATTATTGGTTAAATATATCTATTATTAACTCAATAGACATCTGTTAATAAGTAAAGCCCAAACCCAGCTTCTTTCTACGCATATATGTTCATCACTCTTTAACAACTATTAATTATTAATATTATATACTAATCATATTACTGTATTAATTAAAAGTTAAGTCATATTGTGATTTTAAAAATTGTCTTCCAAACCCTTCAATCTGAGTGCTCATAGAGAAGGAAAAAAAAAAAAAAAAAGACTAGTGCTATCTCAAATTTCGATATTTTCATATTTAATTTAATAATTTTTTGTACTTTGTGTATATAATAGTGTATATATTTTCACAGTGCTCTTTTCATTTATTTTTTAGTGCTTTTTTTTCTAACTTTTTCATATATTTCTTAGTGCTTAATTTGTCAACGTTATGGCTAAACGTGTTTTGAATGCAGGTCATTCTCAAGTTAAATATTTTTATCAGTATTTAAAGTTGTCTAATGTAGATGTTGTTTCTTTTTCAGGATACCGCATAGAACAGATGTGGGGTGTCATAGGGCACAGGGTCCCCGACTACAGGATTGTTGTACTTCACATCGGAGCCAACAACCTGTGGAATGACACCCCAGCTGATGTTCTGACTCATTACCAGAGTCTGGTTGAGAGTATACTAAGACTCAACCCAACATGCCAGATCCTGCTTTCTGGGTTACTACCCCGTGGTCAGGACGTGTTCCCTGGTAAGATGAAGTCCGTGAGCTTTCTCTCTTTGGTCAACAGGAAGGTGTCTTACATCAACAACAAGTTGCACATCATAGTTCAATCTGTTCCAAGACTGACATATGTTGCGCATAGTTCCTTTGTTGTTGATGGCAAGCTTCAGCGCCTACTGTTGAGTAAAGACGGCCTTCATCTTACTAGGGATGGTGCTACCACTGTGGTTAGAAACCTTGAGACAGAGATCCGTCGGCTCCGTAGACAACCTACTTCAATACCGTTCATCAGATTACCAAGTATGAGACCATACTCAGTCCACTACAAGCAAGAGTCAACTGGTACTACTACAACACAGGATCAACCACCAAAACCAACACCATACTCAGATGCAGTAAAGATTCCTACTCAGTACACACAACCATCAACTCACACCAAACCATTGATAGTTGACAACGTTATCGACTTTCCATCTCTACCATCACGTGAAGTAAGTATATGGGTACTGTCGCCAGCTCGTGTTTCGGTACGCTCTCGTATGCCAGTTGTCTCTCGTGTCGTATCTCCGTCTCGTGTTTCGGTTCGCTCTCGTATGCAAGTTCCCTCTCGTGTCGTATCTCCATCTCGTGTTTCGGTTCGCTCTCGTATGCCATCTCCGCCTCGTGATTCAGTACCCTCTCGTGTCGTATATCCATCTCGTGATTCGGTTCGCTCTCGTATGCCAGTTCCCTCTCGTGTCGTATCTCCATCTCGTGTTTCGGATCGCTCTCGTATGCCTGTTGACTCTCGTGTCGTATCTCCATCTCGTGATTCGGTTCGCTCTCGTATGCCAGTTCCCTCTCGTGTCGTATCTCCATCTCGTGTTTCGGTTTGCTCTCGTATGCCAGTTCCCTCTCGTGATTCGGTTCGCTCTCCTGTGCCATCTCCGCCTCGTGTTTCAGTTCCCTCTCGTGTCGTATTTCCATCTCGTGTTTCGGTTCGCTCTCGTATGCCATCTCCGCCTCGTGTTTCAGTTCCCTCCCGTGTCGTATTTCCATCTCGTGTTTCGGTTCGCTCTCGTATGCCTGTTGACTCTCGTGTCGTATCTCCATCTCGTGATTCGGTTCGCTCTCCTGTGCCATCTCCGCCTCGTGTTTCAGTTCATTCTCGTGGTGGTGTTGCTACACCGCCTTATTCCCCAGTACGCGATCGTGACTTTTCACCTCCGACCGCATAGCTTTGGGATATAAAATACATGATAAAGAGTACTATGAACTCAATTTACTTTTAACTATTATCAGTTACACCATATATAAAGTATACTATATGTCTGACAAAAAAATAAAAGATATACAACCACCCAAAATATTAAGACAAAATATCAAAACATTTATTGAAATAAGAAACATTTTAGGATATAAAATTGGCAGACTATTAAAGCAATTTAATGAACTGAATGTCTGTCTTGAAACAGGATATTATGAATGATGACTCTGAAAAAAATAATACCTCACTCAAATATTGAGATTATACTGTAACTTCCTTCAAACATTGCACAGGTATGACAAAACATTTTGCTATCTAGTATGACATTATAACACTTAGAAAATGAAAATAACCTTTAACTTAATGACTAATAAAAATAGCATCCGATTTTACTGTAGATATAATTTGTAAAACACATTTGAATTTCAAACGAATATTCACAACAGAAAAAGATAACGGCATATTAATAATCCTGTCAAAACAAATATTTTGGAAAATTTCCTTGAATAATGGACTAATGTATATTCCATATAAAGCACTACACGTGTTATCTAGCTACTTTGTAAACAAAGAAACTAGTATAAACAATTATTCAAGTGAAGACATGAATTATATCCGGAATAATGAAAATTTCTGCACAAACATAATTAAACATACTAGATGTTCTATTCTAATGATAACGAGGTAGGGATAAGGTACCGGTTTTTGATGTATCTATTAACAAATGTAAATATGTTAATAAAACTAAGTTTTAATGAAAAAAAAAGAAATCAATGACGTACAAGGACCTTTCAATATTTTTTGTCGCGAAATCAACAAGAATATAAATGTTTAGACTGATAAATGTAATAAATTGAATAATCACTAGTGACTACAATTTCCTAATCATAAAATCAAACATGGTTGATATAAAAAAGAAGATGTGGTATGATTGCCAATGAGACAACTCTCCACAAGAGACCAAAATAACACAGAAATTAACAATTATAGGTCATCGTACGGCCTTCAACAATGAGCATGCCCATACCGCATAGTCAGCTATAAAAGGCCTCGAAATGACAATGAAAACTAACGGCCTTATTTATATACAAAAATGAACGGAAAACAAATATGTAACACATAAACAGACGACAACCAATGAATTACAGACTCCTGAGTTTACTCCAAGATTAAATTGCCTGGTAGAAAATCGAAACATAAAATAGACACACGTGGTCGTGTGAGATAAGCTCAGAGCAGTTAAAATCATAAACATCTATGGAGGAACATCTTTGTACTTGTTTTTGGCTGTCTAACTTTTTTCATCTGGGCGTCACTGTTTGGTCTTATGTGGACGAAACGCGCGTCTGGCGTATTAAATTCTAAACCTTTTAAAACTTTTTGTTGGCTATTATTCGTGTATTTCTCTGTCCTATATGTTCTCCAATTTATTTGTAGGGTAGTCCTGTCATGTAATGTTGTCATTTTAATGTTATATTTAACATTGCAATAAAATCGGGAGGTTTGGCATGCCACAAAACCAGGTTCAACCCACCATTTTTTTACTTAAAATGTCCTGTACCACGTCAGAAAAATGGCCATTGTTATATTATAGATCGTTTATGTGTGTGTTACATTTAAAGTTGTGTGTCTGTTGTGTCGTTGTTCTCCTCTAATATTTGATGCGTTTCCCTCAGTTTTAGTTTGTAACCCGGCTTTTTTTTTCTCAGTCGATTTCGAGCAGCGGTATACTACTGTTGCCTCTATCGATGAACGCCGTAAAACAGGTCAGTAAAACTAGATATAAACATATCTGAGCTTTCGAAAAAACTATGGACTGCTTCGCACTATCCTTATTTAAGGTAACATGTGTGCATATGGTTATTGATTTAGTATTGGAAATTTTACATTTTCAGGTATTGATTGATATAAAATGGATTTACTTTAACAATGTGCTTATACATCCATGCTTTTAAAATTCAGAATTACTTGTTGAAAATTAAAACAATTATAAATAGACACGACTCTGGAGGTGTACCTCTCTTACAATGACCTACATTGTGGGAAGTTATAAAATACAGATAGTGCAGTTTTGTTAATTTTGTAAAGGAACAGTGTTCAGGAAAACAAATCGTGCATATTGCAGATTTACAATGCAAATAAACACGTATTAATAACTGAATTTCAGTGTGCAATATATGCATAATATAACCAACATGAATTAATGACAGTTGATCGGAACTGAAATACACATGGTTAATTATCCTGCATTTGTTGTCTTATCATGAGACGTGAAAATTCTATAATTATTTATCTCATTTACGCCAATAGATGTTGCTGTATTCCAGCCGCATCATAAACAAACCAATCAGAATATATATTTGATAAGTAATTATTTCAAGATGGTGTGAATGTCGAATGAAACTGATAGCTCCGCACCGTGATGCGAAGCAACAACATAAAATTCACAAACATAAAATACCTGTGCATGCTAAGAAATAGACTCGTTGTTAAAATTGTGGTAGAACTTCTGGTAAGCGGAATTGCCCGGCGTTCGTTAAAGAATGTCACGCACGCAAGAGGAAGAACCACTTTGCTAAATATTGCATGTCAATACAAGAACAAAGAAGACGCAATTCAGTATGATTACAATTACGACGACAGCGGAGATGAACTTTTAATTAGAACTGTAAGTGTTGACAGTATTCAATAGTGTGAGGAATGGAAGGAATCTATGTCTATAAACAAACAGTCTGTGGTTTTTTTAACTTGATACTGGAGCTCTGGCAAATATCATATCTGAAACATTATTTCGTAAATTGCTGTTGCCGGATGATAGGACAAAGAAGACCAGCATTTAACACGTACCATTCGTTAGACATAATATATCGCCTATTGGTACAAGAATGTTCATTCAAATAGAGATTTTTTTTTAATACCGACCGATTTACAGCCAGTTTTGATCGCCGATATGTGTAGCAAAATAGGACCCATTGTCAAGTGCTCGCCGTCGAAAAACAATTGACAAAGGAGGAAGTAATTGGTGATTATGGTGATATATTTTCATATTAAAGTAGATCCTCTTATTCAATCCGTAGTTCATTCGCCGCGTAAAATTCAGGCATCATTTCGTGATCAAGTCGGAACAGAATTAGACCAGATGGAGATGCTCGTGGTAATAGCGAAATAAGACGAGCCGACCGATTGGGTCCATAGTATGGTAGTAGTAGAGCAACCAAAAAGCTACGTGTCAGCACATATCCGAAATATTTGAATCGTGCGATCAATTGTGAACATTATCACTTACAAACAACTATTTTGTTTAATTATAATTCTTTATTTTGTATTTCTTCATCTCCTACAATATTTATATGCATGTTTTCTATCAAAGAATAATACATTACATCTTTATTCATTTTGACCTTTCAGTGTCAGCGCTTTTATAAACATCTCCCTCCCCATACAAAAAAAAAAGCAAAACACAAAAAATCATTGACTATAATATTCATATGCGTTGAATTGATATAAAAAGATTATAATTACTATTGATGCAACATAGTTATTCTATTCGTACTCATTAAGAACATTTTATATATAGTGGCATACATTTGTGTTTTTTGTTATTTTCTCTTCCTGACAATATCTGGAAATCATATAAATTTTTTTATTTAAACCCCTAGTATCACAACATAGTAACACCCATTTAATTCTTACATACATATTTATAATAACTATAGGATGCACACTGACCACTGTCCAATTGTGATGTGCATCCAGTTGTGTTTTATCTTCAGTTAATTATGAGCTATCTTTCTTGTATCAAAAATTTAATTTTTTCACCTATTGCAAAATTATTGTACAAGGTGGACGTTTTTTCAATAATATAAAATATTTTCAATTTCTTTAATGCAATCTTAACAAAAGGCAACGGTGACTTCACACTACAAGAATAAATATAGTACTTCATGAGAACAGTGAAAACATTTCCAGGGATATCTATAATATCTGATTTCAAGAGGATGTTTTGTTTTTATATCAGAAGCTCATAATTGCAATCTGAATGTAATATATCTTCTACTTGAAGCCACAACTTTTTGACAATGTAACATGCCCAAAAGATATGTTATATTATCTCTTTTGTTTCATTGCAAAAACCTTATGAGTTGAATTTCTTACAGTTTGCAGATCATTTGTGCATAAAATTCGGTGCAGAATTTTGTATTAGAAAATGATCGGTTTATTACTCAAAGAACACTTGAAATGATGCATATAGAAAAGATCCCAGTTACCTATTTCAATATGCAAAATTTCTTTCCATTTATTTGTGCTTTTCTGGGGTTTTCTTGATAAGTAGACAAAAAAAAATTATAAATATGTGGGCATGATTTCTGATTTGTTTACAAATACTCTAAATTATCGCAAGTAATGTTGATATTCTTTTCATAGTTTTTTATGTGGTCCTTCCAACTACTTGGGATCATATGATATATACCATAGAATTACGAAAATTTGTATTAATCTCATATGTTTCATATATATATTCCGGCTGGATTCAAATGGGTGCGGACATTTCATAACTATTAACTTTGAATACGTCATTTGGACGTTAAAGATACCATAGATTACCGTTTGGTATAAGTTCAGCGCCAGAAGTCTTCTCAAAAGCTATCCGAGAGATGTCCGTGGACCTTCCGGGGTCGAATGTATCGTTGAGGATATCATTGTATGGGGAGACAATGATGAACAACATGACTACTGCGTTCAACAAATGCTAAACAGGTGCCATCAAATGAACTCTCAGCTAAATAAATCGAAATTTGAGTTGCGCATTACGAGGTCCAGTACGTTAGACATATTATAAGCAAAGATTGCTAAAAATTAATCCGGAAAATGTTCGTGATATTCAGGAAAATGCCTGCACCGACCGTATGACTGGACTTAAAAGGTTCCTTGGTATAGTTCAATATTTGGCCAAGTTCATAGCTAATTTATCAGATGTTTTCGGTTCGCTCCGACAATTGTTAGAGGGCGACATACAGTTTCATTTGGATCATGAGTTAAATTCCGTCGTTGGGTCAGGATGGTAAAAAAGTAAGGAGATGTAACCCAATGACATTCAGTTCTAATTTCAGTGATGAAATAACTGTGATTGATGGACTACTTTCAAAATCCCACGTAATTTCATATTTAGATCATTTTAACGAAAAATGTAAGTGAAATTGCATAAAACACATCTCGGCATTGTGAAAACAAAACAGCGTGCCCGTCAAATATTATTCTGGTGTTATATGAATAGTGATATTGAAACCGCTCAAATCTCATGATATTCCGTCGCGTTCGTGGACAAAATTAGGAGCAGATTTACTGCAGTTCAAAGCATTATTAACTTTGTGTAGACTACTGTTCTGTATATCCAGAAATTGAATACCTGCCGTCATTGTGCAGTGTATCAGCATGTTTATCCATGCTAGACAGACACGGTGTTCCGTCAGCGGTTGCAAGTGACAACGGACCGCAATTTACGTGTGCTCATTTCAAAGATTTTTCACATGAATGGGACATTACTCACATAACTTCGAGTCCGTGTTATTCTCAATTTAATGGAGAAGCTGAAAATTATGTTCAAACGATTTAGGATGTGTGCAAGAAAGCCGAAGGAGGGCATATTGATATTTACTTTTCCTTAATGGAATGCCGTGCCTCTCCTATTGATGGAGTAGGACTTTCATCCAGACAGCTGTTGATGAATCAACTGTTGAAAACGAAACTTCCCATGCCATCGGAACTTCTTGAGCCAAAAGCTTTTGGATCAAAACATAACGAACTAATCGAACGTCAAAAACGCCAGAAACGCCATTACGACAAGACTTCAAAACCTCTACCACGTATCGCGCAGGAAGACTGTTGATGTAGGGTCTTCAACAATAAACAAAATCAGTCATACCCTACAACAAGGTCAAAACGGCCCCTAGCGTCGATTTAAGCGGTACTATTGATGAAAATAAACCACAGTTCACCTTCTTGCTCCCAACCCGCCTCGGAGTGCCAACTTGTTCGATGTTTTTGTACGAAATCGAAAGCACCAGGGATACAAAAAAAATGCAGATATTTTGAAAGACATCGATCGCCGTTAAAATATGCTTTAAAGTTACACATGTCGGTAACGGTCAATGAATTACATAATTATAATTATTGGCTAGGTCTTTCAACATATATTTGTCATACATTGCTCAACAAAAAACCAATACATTTGAAACAACTGATAGACAGCAGGGGGCACATCGAAATATTTGTAAGAAACCTATCAACTTTTGGACTTTTGGATCCTCAATGCTCTTCAACTTTTTACTTGTTTGGCTTTATAAATATTTTGATATGAGCGTCACTCATGAGTCTTATGTAGACGAAACGCGCGTCTGGCGTACTAAATTATAATCCTGGTACCTTTGATAACTATTAAAATAGTATGAAAGGGCACTTAACAAAACAGGTGACCAGGACAGTATTTTGAAGAAATTAAAAAAAAAGTTTTGCTTTCCTGCCTGCAATTCGGACTGGATATTGGCTTGTGGCCAATTGGATTTCACCATACAAGCCTACCATCTACCATCTTCCAAAAATTTTGCAGGCTTAATTTGTTAAAAATTGATTAGATACGGTTGGTTTTTTTTTTTTGGTTTTTTTTAAAATCACGACGATCAAAAGCTTCCAGGTTGATGGCAAATCGCAAGACTGCCTAGATATTTTTGTTTGTGAGATGCAACAGAGATTCAAGCGAATAATTAAAGCATCAAATGTTGAAAGTGGATATTATATTATTTCTTATGCAGCAAAAATTACTGCAATCTAATTGTTTAATTACCCCGGTGTAAATAACATCAAACCCTTGTTCACCCCGGGATGAATACAATTGAAAACAAATAACAGATAGAAAATTCAGTAAATAGTTATCAAAGGTACCAGAATTATAATTCAATACTCCAAACGCGCGTTTCGTCTACATAAGACTCATCAGTGACGCTCAGATCAAAATAGTTATAAATCCAAACAAGTACAAAGTTGAAGAGCCTTGAGGACCAAACATTCCAAAAAGTTGTGCCAAATACGGCTAAGGTAATCTATTCCTGGGATAAGAAAATCCTTATTTTTCCGAAAAATTCAAAGTTCTGTAACATGAAATTTATTAAAAATGACGATGTAATTGATATTAATGACAAACAAGTACAAAGTTGAAGAGCAATTCCAAAAAGTTTTTCCAAATACGGCTAAGGTAAGCTATTCCTGGAATAAGAAAATAACAATAGTTGAACTTAAATGAATAAAATTATTATGATTATATATCTATTTAACAAGGTTGGCTTTTTCACATGCATTGTACATGTTAAGTAGGTGTATTATTCCTACATAATAAGTACTATCACGTTTTGTCCTACTTGCGATAAGGAACGTGTATATATTGTCGTTGCAAGGTAATATATAATCAAACTACATCATTTTACTTTAGAGGACACATTTTTGCTGGTAAGTTTTTTCTTTGTCTTATTCATCTTCTATGCAAGTTAAGGACTATAAAATGCAAGTGTCGATCTGGCATTCATCATTTAAAACTTCATTTGTTCTTGTTAATTTCTTCTTCACCACTTAACATCTTAGTTTTATAGCTTCCTTTTGATCAGCAACTCTCTATCCAGGTTAACATGGTATATAAAAAATGCTAGCTCTGAAATATCGTATCAAGTAAGAGATATGTACTTCATATGCAGGCGCTACTGGTACGTTGCTACATTAAAAAGGAAATTTCTAAATTGAGAAACTGAAATTATCTCTTTTGTCAATAAACTTTGTTCTCAGCCGACCCTCATTGTTAATTTCTAAATGATCATATCCGTGATCATCTTTGACAAGGATTTTCATACACGGTCGACAAATAAAGAATTGCACCCGTAATATTCATAGAATATTGGTATGAATATAAAAATAGATTTCAACAAAAATAAAAGCAAAAGGAACTTCCCTGTTTTCAAGGGTAAGCATTAATTGATACCGTACGTATACGTACATGATGTGTGCCACTGAATTTCAAAATTGTATTGTCTAAAGTTATGCAATATTATGGTTTTACAATTATAGAAAAAAAAATTCGTGTCTTTGTAGATGTTAGCTTTTTTTTATTTAAGCAACAAGACTTTTCTCAATGAAAATTTATCTCCAGATTAGCAATTCAAAAACGGAACAGTTTTTTTTTCTTTCATGAACGGTTGTTTTGACATTTATTAATATCAACGTGTGCATCGAAGGTTCTCAAGTTTTTATTGGTCATCAATTGAGTACAACATCAACCAAATTTACCATTTTACCCTGGTACTATTATTTTCATAGCTTTTCATGTTTTCAGGACTGATCTTACACTGACAACGTACTGATGAATTATTACATTGCTGTTTTATTTATTCTGTTGTTGCAGAGACGAATATTTGTCGTTCGATGTTTTTTATGTCATCAAACTAATCTTAAATTACAAGTATTTTATCTAAGATTTGGAAACCAGAACTATTTAAAGCAAAGCAATATTGTGTGTTAATAATTTGAAGAGTTGAATGAAAATTATAAAACAATGAAATGAAGCAATACACATAATACATAATATACAGATAACCTCTGAACGTCATTATTTTAAGTACGCTCAAACCGTCTTAATCATGTTAAAAAACATGACGCAGGATAATGATTTTTCTAGATAAGAGTATTCCAAGGTGTCATTGAAACTTTAAACAAAGTATAAACTGATCTTAGTCGTCTTTAATGATGACCACATGTGTTCTGAAATGAAGGTGACCAGTATTAGAAATAAAGCTAATTGAAACTATCTTCAAACCAGAGACAAGTATGATTATACTAATTAAAAATCATGTTTAATTTTAATACAATACGACTATACTTTTACAAATTCCACACAGAAAGAAAACAACAGGCAGTTACTGTTAGACGTTGTTGCACAATTTGTTAGCTAATTTGTTAAAGATACGTTCACAAAAATCCAGGCTTAATTTGTTAAAAATTGATTGGATACGGTTGTTTTTTTTTTGTTTTTTTTTTAAATCACGACGATCAAAAGCTTCCAGGTTGATGGCAAATCGCAAGACTGCCTAGATATTTTTGTTTGTGAGATGCAACAGAGATTCAAGCGAATAATTAAAGCATCAAATGTTGATAGTGGATATTATATTATTTCTTATGCAGCAAAAATTACTGCAATCTAATTGTTTAATTACCCCGGTGTAAATAACATCAAACCCTTGTTCACCCCGGGATGAATAAAATTGAAAACAAATAACAGATAGAAAATTCAGTAAATAGTTATCAAAGGTACCAGAATTATAATTCAATTCTCCAAACGCGCGTTTCGTCTACATAAGACTCATCAGTGACGCTCAGATCAAAATAGTTATAAATCCAAACAAGTACAAAGTTGAAGAGCCTTGAGGACCAAACATTCCAAAAAGTTGTGCCAAATACGGCTAAGGTAATCTATTCCTGGGATAAGAAAATCCTTATTTTTCCGAAAAATTCAAAGTTCTGTAACATGAAATTTATTAAAATGACGATGTAATTGATATTAATGACAAACAAGTACAAAGTTGAAGAGCAATTCCAAAAAGTTTTTCCAAATACGGCTAAGGTAAGCTATTCCTGGAATAAGAAAATACCATTAGTTGAACTTAAATGAATAAAATTATTATGATTATATATCTATTTAACAAGGTTGGCTTTTTCACATGCATTGTACATGTTAAGCAGGAGTATTATTCTTACATAATAAGTACTATCACGTTTTGTCCTACTTGTGATAAGGAACGTGTATATATTGTCGTTGCAAGGTAATATATAATCAAATTACATCATTTTACTTTAGAGGACTCATTTTTGCTGGTAAGTTTTTCTTTGTCTTATTCATCTTTTATGCAAGTTAAAATACATTATTAAATACACTATAAAATGCAAGTGTCGATCTGGCATTCATCATTTAAAACTTCATTTGTTCTTGTTAATTTCTTCTTCACCACTTGAAATCTTAGTTTTATAGCTTCCTTTTGATCAGCAACTCTCTATCCAGGTTAACATGGTATATAAAAAATGCTAGCTCTGAAATATCGTATCAAGTAAGAGATATGTACTTCATATGCAGGCGCTACCAGTATGTTGCTACATTAAAAAGGAAATTTCTAAATTGAGAAACTGAAATTATCTCTTTTGTCAATAAGCTTTGTTCTCAGCCGATCCTCATTGTTAATTTCTAAATGATCATATCCGTGATCATCTTTGACAAGGATTTTCATACATGGTCGACAAATAAAGAATTGCACCCGTAATATTCATAGAATATTTGTATGAATATAAAAATAGATTTCAACAAAAATAAAAGCAAAAGGAACTTCCCTGTTTTCAAGGGTAAGCATTAATTGATACCGTACGTATACGTACATGATGTGTGCCACTGAATTTCAAAATTGTATTGTCTAAAGTTATGCAATATTATGGTTTTACAATTATAGAAAAAAAAATTCGTGTCTTTGTAGATGTTAGCTTTTTTTTATTTAAGCAACAAGACTTTTCTCAATGAAAATTTATCTCCAGATTAGCAATTCAAAAACGGAACAGTTTTTTTTTCTTTCATGAACGGTTGTTTTGACATTTATTAATATCAACGTGTGCATCGAAGGTTCTCAAGTTTTTATTGGTCATCAATTGAGTACAACATCAACCAAATTTACCATTTTACCCTGGTACTATTATTTTCATAGCTTTTCATGTTTTCAGGACTGATCTTACACTGACAACGTACTGATGAATTATTACATTGCTGTTTTATTTATTCTGTTGTTGCAGAGACGAATATTTGTCGTTCGATGTTTTTTATGTCATCAAACTAATCTTAAATTACAAGTATTTTATCTAAGATTTGGAAACCAGAACTATTTAAAGCAAAGCAATATTGTGTGTTAATAATTTGAAGAGTTGAATGAAAATTATAAAACAATGAAATGAAGCAATACACATAATACATAATATACAGATAACCTCTGAACGTCATTATTTTAAGTACGCTCAAACCGTCTTAATCATGTTAAAAAACATGACGCAGGATAATGATTTTTCTAGATAAGAGTATTCCAAGGTGTCATTGAAACTTTAAACAAAGTATAAACTGATCTTAGTCGTCTTTAATGATGACCACATGTGTTCTGAAATGAAGGTGACCAGTATTAGAAATAAAGCTAATTGGAACTATCTTCAAACCAGAGACAAGTATGATTATACTAATTAAAAATCATGTTTAATTTTAATACAATACGACTATACTTTTACAAATTCCACACAGAAAGAAAACAACAGGCAGTTACTGTTAGACGTTGTTGCACAATTTGTTAGCTAATTTGTTAAAGATACGTTCACAAAAATCCAGGCTTAATTTGTTAAAAATTGATTGGATACGGTTGTTTTTTTTTTGTTTTTTTTTTAAATCACGACGATCAAAAGCTTCCAGGTTGATGGCAAATCGCAAGACTGCCTAGATATTTTTGTTTGTGAGATGCAACAGAGATTCAAGCGAATAATTAAAGCATCAAATGTTGATAGTGGATATTATATTATTTCTTATGCAGCAAAAATTACTGCAATCTAATTGTTTAATTACCCCGGTGTAAATAACATCAAACCCTTGTTCACCCCGGGATGAATAAAATTGAAAACAAATAACAGATAGAAAATTCAGTAAATAGTTATCAAAGGTACCAGAATTATAATTCAATTCTCCAAACGCGCGTTTCGTCTACATAAGACTCATCAGTGACGCTCAGATCAAAATAGTTATAAATCCAAACAAGTACAAAGTTGAAGAGCCTTGAGGACCAAACATTCCAAAAAGTTGTGCCAAATACGGCTAAGGTAATCTATTCCTGGGATAAGAAAATCCTTATTTTTCCGAAAAATTCAAAGTTCTGTAACATGAAATTTATTAAAATGACGATGTAATTGATATTAATGACAAACAAGTACAAAGTTGAAGAGCAATTCCAAAAAGTTTTTCCAAATACGGCTAAGGTAAGCTATTCCTGGAATAAGAAAATACCATTAGTTGAACTTAAATGAATAAAATTATTATGATTATATATCTATTTAACAAGGTTGGCTTTTTCACATGCATTGTACATGTTAAGCAGGAGTATTATTCTTACATAATAAGTACTATCACGTTTTGTCCTACTTGTGATAAGGAACGTGTATATATTGTCGTTGCAAGGTAATATATAATCAAATTACATCATTTTACTTTAGAGGACTCATTTTTGCTGGTAAGTTTTTCTTTGTCTTATTCATCTTTTATGCAAGTTAAAATACATTATTAAATACACTATAAAATGCAAGTGTCGATCTGGCATTCATCATTTAAAACTTCATTTGTTCTTGTTAATTTCTTCTTCACCACTTGAAATCTTAGTTTTATAGCTTCCTTTTGATCAGCAACTCTCTATCCAGGTTAACATGGTATATAAAAAATGCTAGCTCTGAAATATCGTATCAAGTAAGAGATATGTACTTCATATGCAGGCGCTACCAGTATGTTGCTACATTAAAAAGGAAATTTCTAAATTGAGAAACTGAAATTATCTCTTTTGTCAATAAGCTTTGTTCTCAGCCGATCCTCATTGTTAATTTCTAAATGATCATATCCGTGATCATCTTTGACAAGGATTTTCATACATGGTCGACAAATAAAGAATTGCACCCGTAATATTCATAGAATATTTGTATGAATATAAAAATAGATTTCAACAAAAATAAAAGCAAAAGGAACTTCCCTGTTTTCAAGGGTAAGCATTAATTGATACCGTACGTATACGTACATGATGTGTGCCACTGAATTTCAAAATTGTATTGTCTAAAGTTATGCAATATTATGGTTTTACAATTATAGAAAAAAAAATTCGTGTCTTTGTAGATGTTAGCTTTTTTTTATTTAAGCAACAAGACTTTTCTCAATGAAAATTTATCTCCAGATTAGCAATTCAAAAACGGAACAGTTTTTTTTTCTTTCATGAACGGTTGTTTTGACATTTATTAATATCAACGTGTGCATCGAAGGTTCTCAAGTTTTTATTGGTCATCAATTGAGTACAACATCAACCAAATTTACCATTTTACCCTGGTACTATTATTTTCATAGCTTTTCATGTTTTCAGGACTGATCTTACACTGACAACGTACTGATGAATTATTACATTGCTGTTTTATTTATTCTGTTGTTGCAGAGACGAATATTTGTCGTTCGATGTTTTTTATGTCATCAAACTAATCTTAAATTACAAGTATTTTATCTAAGATTTAGAAACCAGAACTATTTAAAGCAAAGCAATATTGTGTGTTAATAATTTGAAGAGTTGAATGAAAATTATAAAACAATGAAATGAAGCAATACACATAATACATAATATACAGATAACCTCTGAACGTCATTATTTTAAGTACGCTCAAACCGTCTTAATCATGTTAAAAAACATGACGCAGGATAATGATTTTTCTAGATAAGAGTATTCCAAGGTGTCATTGAAACTTTAAACAAAGTATAAACTGATCTTAGTCGTCTTTAATGATGACCACATGTGTTCTGAAATGAAGGTGACCAGTATTAGAAATAAAGCTAATTGGAACTATCTTCAAACCAGAGACAAGTATGATTATACTAATTAAAAATCATGTTTAATTTTAATACAATACGACTATACTTTTACAAATTCCACACAGAAAGAAAACAACAGGCAGTTACTGTTAGACGTTGTTGCACAATTTGTTAGCTAATTTGTTAAAGATACGTTCACAAAAATCCAGGCTTAATTTGTTAAAAATTGATTGGATACGGTTGTTTTTTTTTTGTTTTTTTTTTAAATCACGACGATCAAAAGCTTCCAGGTTGATGGCAAATCGCAAGACTGCCTAGATATTTTTGTTTGTGAGATGCAACAGAGATTCAAGCGAATAATTAAAGCATCAAATGTTGATAGTGGATATTATATTATTTCTTATGCAGCAAAAATTACTGCAATCTAATTGTTTAATTACCCCGGTGTAAATAACATCAAACCCTTGTTCACCCCGGGATGAATAAAATTGAAAACAAATAACAGATAGAAAATTCAGTAAATAGTTATCAAAGGTACCAGAATTATAATTCAATTCTCCAAACGCGCGTTTCGTCTACATAAGACTCATCAGTGACGCTCAGATCAAAATAGTTATAAATCCAAACAAGTACAAAGTTGAAGAGCCTTGAGGACCAAACATTCCAAAAAGTTGTGCCAAATACGGCTAAGGTAATCTATTCCTGGGATAAGAAAATCCTTATTTTTCCGAAAAATTCAAAGTTCTGTAACATGAAATTTATTAAAATGACGATGTAATTGATATTAATGACAAACAAGTACAAAGTTGAAGAGCAATTCCAAAAAGTTTTTCCAAATACGGCTAAGGTAAGCTATTCCTGGAATAAGAAAATACCATTAGTTGAACTTAAATGAATAAAATTATTATGATTATATATCTATTTAACAAGGTTGGCTTTTTCACATGCATTGTACATGTTAAGCAGGAGTATTATTCTTACATAATAAGTACTATCACGTTTTGTCCTACTTGTGATAAGGAACGTGTATATATTGTCGTTGCAAGGTAATATATAATCAAATTACATAATTTTACTTTAGAGGACTCATTTTTGCTGGTAAGTTTTTCTTTGTCTTATTCATCTTTTATGCAAGTTAAAATACATTATTAAATACACTATAAAATGCAAGTGTCGATCTGGCATTCATCATTTAAAACTTCATTTGTTCTTGTTAATTTCTTCTTCACCACTTGAAATCTTAGTTTTATAGCTTCCTTTTGATCAGCAACTCTCTATCCAGGTTAACATGGTATATAAAAAATGCTAGCTCTGAAATATCGTATCAAGTAAGAGATATGTACTTCATATGCAGGCGCTACCAGTATGTTGCTACATTAAAAAGGAAATTTCTAAATTGAGAAACTGAAATTATCTCTTTTGTCAATAAGCTTTGTTCTCAGCCGATCCTCATTGTTAATTTCTAAATGATCATATCCGTGATCATCTTTGACAAGGATTTTCATACATGGTCGACAAATAAAGAATTGCACCCGTAATATTCATAGAATATTTGTATGAATATAAAAATAGATTTCAACAAAAATAAAAGCAAAAGGAACTTCCCTGTTTTCAAGGGTAAGCATTAATTGATACCGTACGTATACGTACATGATGTGTGCCACTGAATTTCAAAATTGTATTGTCTGAAGTTATGCAATATTATGGTTTTACAATTATAGAGAAAAAAAATCGTGTCTTTGTAGATGTTAGGCTTTTTTTATTTAAGCAACAAGACTTTTCTCAATGAAAATTTATCTCCAGATTAGAAATTCAAAAACGGAACAGTTTTTTTTTTCTTTCATGAACGGTTGTTTTGACATTTATTAATATCAACGTGTGCATCGAAGGTTCTCAAGTTTTTATTGGTCATCAATTGAGTACAACATCAACCAAATTTACCATTTTACCCTGGTACTATTATTTTCATAGCTTTTCATCTTTTCAGGACTGATCTTACACTGACAACGTACTGATGAATTATTACATTGCTGTTTTATTTATTCTGTTGTTGAAAAGACGAATATTTGTCGTTCGATGTTTTTTATGTCATCAAACTAATCTTAAATTACAAGTATTTTATCTAAGATTTGGAAACCAGAACTATTTAAAGCAAAGCAATATTGTGTGTTAATAATTTGAAGAGTTGAATGAAAATTATAAAACAATGAAATGAAGCAATAAACATAATACATAATATACAGATAACCTCTGAACGTCATTATTTTAAGTACGCTCAAACCGTCTTAATCATGTTAAAAAACATGACGCAGGATAATGATTTTTTCTAGATAAGAGTATTCCAAGGTGTCATTGAAACTTTAAACAAAGTATAAACTGATCTTAGTCGTCTTTAATGATGACCAAATACGTTCTGAAATAAAGGTGACCAGTATTAGAAATAAAGCTAATTGGAACTATCTTCAAACCAGAGACAAGTATGATCATACTAATTAAGGATGTTTGCTACTCTATTTAAAAATAACAAGCTTTTTAAAAGACTGTTACAAATTGATAGTATATAAATAAAGAAACTAAAAAAGCAGAAAAAAATGGTGGGTCCGTGTGCTTGTTTTCGAGATATAAGCCATTGAAAATTAGGCGGGAAATAATTCTCTCTAGATTTTTCTTACATTTAACATTGGCACCTTTTTTGTGTAAAAAACTATGAAAAAATAACAATGATTTCATAAGATTTTGAAATATGGCTTTTTAAACTGTATGTAATAAAAATGTGAAAAGGAAAGTGGGGGTTAGTAGGCCAAATTTTTTTTATGTTAATACATGGTTAAAAACCAGAGGATTCCGAAAATCTGGCAAAAATTCAAAAAATAGAGGAGCAAACATCCTTAAAAATCATGTTTAATTTTCATACAATACGACTATACTTTTACAAATTCCACAAAGAAAGAAAACAATAGGCAGTTACTGTTAGACCTTGTTGCACAATTTGTTAGCTAATTTGTTAAAGATACGTTCACAAAAATCCAGGTTATGTCTTAAGGGGTATAGTTATTGCACAAGCACAAAATGTTAATGTTTGTCATATATATATATACAATTCGAAAATTTTAGAAAAAATGTTACCAAGCGTCATCATCTCAAATTGCATATTGAGCTCCTAAAAAGTCTTAAGATGTACAAAAACAAAGAACACATTCGAAATAATGTACTGTAACAATAAATAAATAATGTGAAATGTTATATATAATTATTTCTGTGACTGCATCTTAGGCCGTGTTCACATTGACCTAAAATCGGTGTTGTGTTAGTGTAACTCACACGTAAACTAAACACAATTGCGTTCCCATTGATAAAACTCAATGTTTACATGTAGTTTAAATGATGTTTTATCTACACACAGTCGATAGTCAATGTAGGCCTTGTGTAGGTTAAGTGTACACAAAACTAGGCATTTAGGACATTAGTTTTACCGTGTATATATTTAAGGAGGAAACTATTTTTGAGTAAAATTGATATTTTTGATAATTATTAGTATAGTTCTTTACAGAAATTGTTGTCTAAATTTTACAGTTTTTTTTGTTATTTTTTAAATAACGTACTTCATTAACCCCTGATCAAGACTCAAAGCAGCATCATTACCGAACCCATAAGGCAGCTACCAATTGATTTTCGGGGGGAGGCTATTATTATTGTTGAGTATAAAACATAAAGGCAAGGGGGTGGGGTGGTGAGCTTTGGATTTTGTTTTGGAAACAAAAAATGTTTCCAGTTTTTGGCCCTGAAAAAAAATTTGTTTGTTTCACCCTCAGCTGCCACTATTTATAATGCTAAAATTGATTTTGACTTGTCAACAAAATCTGTCCTGAAAAAAATCAATAGCTCACGTCCCCCGTCCTCCGCTCCCCCTCTCCTCCACAAAAAATGAAGTAAATAGTTGCTGCCTAATTCATTTGAAAAGGTCTTCCCGAATCAACTTGACGTACACAGAAATATTCGCCACTGGTCTTTACTCAAACAACGATTCACGCATAAATACATGACTAAAAAAAGTGTGAGGTAAATGATATGTTTGTCTAGTATATCAGATCCGTTAAATAACACTTAAAATAAATAAAAAAAAAACGTTACCCTATTCCTTTACTAAATACTCCTTGGAGAAGAAATACCATTTGAAACGAACAGAAATGATAGAAAAGTAGTGATCCCTAATATCTCAATCCTTTTTTTTCGGCTGTAAGCACGCTGCTGCAGCTAACGTTTTCTAATGCGTAATCGAGACATCTCTAGTATATTCAAACTACTACAAATTATAAAAATGGCTTTTATAAAGTAGCAACCACTTAACTTAAAAAAGGGGGAGGGTTATTTTTTTTTATCTGAGTCAGATTTTTTTCGCGCGTACGTTTTTATTCCTTTTTTTCGATGCTGGTGATCAAATTCTTTTTTTTCTCAATATTTAACACTTTAATGTATGGGGGAACTCTTGATTCATAATATTTTTTTTATCATCTGTATGACCATTTTTATTTTATCAAATTGGGGATTGGAATATTTCCATTCCAACCCCCCCCCCCCCCCCCATCCCCACCCCCATTTTGAAGTCGAATGGTTGTTCCCTTATCGCTAGAAAAATTGTCCAAATATTTTGAATTTAGTTCTACGTAATGAACATTTAAATGACATATAATTTACAAGTGGGAACATATCTTATGTACAGGTAGCTAAACACGGTGTATAGATGTGAACAAATGTAATGTGAAACCGGGGTACACTACACTAAACTAATTGTAAACATATTTACTCTACACGGCGTTTAGTGTGAACACGGCCTTACATTTATACAATCATCCATGATTATCACAAAGATGTGAAACCGGTTGGAGAAAAAATGTAAAAAATTAAAGAACTTTAAGAGCTTTTTTAAATTTAATTTCATTTATAATTCTACTATTGTGGACGCAGATTTTGATTTGAAGTATATATATATAAAGCCCAGGTGGTCGTGTGGTCTAGCACGCCGGTTACAGTGCAGGCGATTTGGTGTCACGATATCTCAGTAGCATGGGTTCTGATTGCAGTGGATAAAAACCGCAATTTTTATACATTTGCATGTAACAAATTTTGTTGTAGAGGGGTCTAAATACAGCAACCACAACTTTTTCCAAAAGACCAAAAGAGTGAAAAAATATATTTTAACAAAACGCATTTGACTAACAGGTTAAACAACTGATGTTCTTAAACCCTTCGGACTGCCATTGAAGATTGCCAAATAAATTGATCACAAGATGTAAAAATGGATCTTTATATTACTTTAATACCAAACAGAAAACAATAAACTTGTGGCAAAGATGGTAAACCACAAACATGAGGTGCTGAAAATTATTACACCCTATCCGAATTTCGACAATTAATGTTGATGAACGGATTATATAAACCGGAGGGAAAATATAATACAAGTCCAAACGAAATAAGTATAAACAAGTCTAAATTGAAAACAACGTTCAAACTTATGATTGCGTTGGATAAAAACTGTAATTTTTATACGTGTGCATGTAAGACAAATTTCGCTGTATATTTATATATAGCATGGGTTCGAATCCCGGCGAGGGAAGAACAAAAAATTTGCGAAAGCAAATTTACAGATCTAACATTGTTAGGTTGATGTTTAGACGAGTTGTACATACATAATGTACACAGCCATGTATCACCATCATTGCTGGTGATCCGGTGGATAAATCTGTAGTAGAGTTGTCACTGACTCAGACGTATATATATATATATATATATATACCACTCGTCTAAACATCAACACAACAATGTTAGATCTGTAAATTTGCTTTCACAAATTTTTGGTTCTTCCCTCGCCGGGATTCGAACCCATGCTACTGTGATATCGTGACACCAAATCGCCTGCACTGCAGCCGTCCCGCTAGACCACACGACCACCTGGGCTCTCAATAAAAGAGCTTTCGGTGGGCATGTGTTACCTTTCCACGTCAGTTTTAATCTAGCGGCGTACTGCAGTACATGATATATAAGGCATGAAGATGTTATTGTTACAGATCAGCTAAATTATCTATAGTAAAGGATCCTACAAATTAATGAAAGATACAGTCACAGAAAATAATTATATTCATAAGTACCTCTGAGTCAGTGACAACCCTACAACAGATGTATCCATCGGATATATATATATATATATATATATACGGCTACAGTGCAGGCGATTTGGTGTCACGATATCTCAGTAGCATGGGTTCGAATTCCAGCGAGGGAAGAACAAAAAAATTTGCGAGAGCAAATTTACAGATCTAACATTGTTGGGTTGATGTTTAGACGAGTTGTATATATATCTATACGAGTCTAAATTGAAAACTACGTTCAAACCTATGATTGCATTGGATAAAAACCGCAATTTTTATACGTGTGCATGTAAAACAAATTTCGTTGTAGAAGGGTCTAAGAACAGCACAAACAACATTTTCCAAAAGACCAAAAAAAGTGAAAAAGTATATTTAAACAAAACGCATTTGACTAACAGGTCGAACAACTGATGTTCTTTAACCCTGCTGACTGCCATTGGCGATTGCCATATAAAATTGATCACAAGATGTAACAAAATGGATCTTAATATAAATTTAATACTAAACAGAAAAAAAAAATAACTTGTGGCCACGATGTTATGCCACGAACATACGGTGTAAATATTTTTTTAGTACACCAGATCCGGATTTCGACAATAAATGTCTCTTCAGTCATGTTAGAAATCGAAAAGGTATTTGGAAGGCCATATAAAAAGTACCCTCATTTTCAGAAAAGTACCCTCATTTTTAGAAAAGTACCCTCATTTTTAGATAGACTCTTGAATTTTAATTATAAAGGATGAACGGATCATATAAACCGGAGGGCAAATATGATACAAGCCCAAACGAAAAAATATAAACGAGTCTAAATTGAAAACTACGTTCAAACCTATGATGGCGTTGGATAAAAACCGCAATTTTTATACGTGTGCATGTGAAACAAATTTCGTTGTAGAAGGGTCTAAAAACAGCACAAACAACATTTTCCAAAAGACCAAAAAAGTGAAAAAGTATATTTAAACAAAACGCATTTGACTAACAGGTCGAACAACTGATGTTCTTTAACCCTGCTGACTGCCATTGGCGATTGCTAAAAATATTTATCACCACAAGATGTAACAAAATGGATCTTAATATAAATTTAATACTGAACAGAAAAAAAAATAACTTGTAGCCACGATGTTATGCCACACACATACGGTGTAAATATTTTTTCAGTACACCAGATCCGGATTTCGACAATAAATGTCTCTTCAGTGATGTTAGAAATCGAAACGTTATTTGGAAGGCCATATAAAAAGTACCCTCATTTTTAGATAGACTCCTGCATTTTAAGAGTCAATATAGGATGAACGGATCATATAAACCGGAGGGAAAATATGATACAAGCCCAAACGAAAAAATATAAACGAGTCTAAATTGAAAACTACGTTCAAACCTATGATTGTGTTGGATAAAAACCGCAATTTTTATACGTGTGCATGTAAAACAAATTTCGTTGTAGAAGGGTCTAAAAACAGCACAAACAACTTTTTCCAAAAGACCAAAAAAGTGAAAAAGTATATTTAAACAAAACGCATTTGACTAACAGGTCGAACAACTGATGTTCTTTAACCCTGCTGACTGCCATTGGCGATTGCCAAATAAAATTGATCACAAGATGTTACAAAATGGATCTTAATATAAATTTAATACTAAACAGAAACAAAAATTACTTGTGGCCACGATGTTATGCCACGAACATACGGTGTAAATATTTTTTTAGTACACCAGATCCGGATTTCGACAATAAATGACTCTTCAGTGATGTTAGAAATCGAAATGGTATTTGGAAGGCCATATAAAAAGTACCCTCATTTTTAGATAGACTCTTGAATTTTAAGAGTCAATATAGGATGAACGGATCATATAAACCGAAGGAAAAAATATGATACAAGCCCAAACGAAAAAATATAAACAGTGTAAATTGATAACTACGTTCAAACCTATGATTGCGTTGGATAAAAACCGCAATTTTTATACGTGTGCATGTAAAAACAAATTTCGTTGTAGAAGGGTCTAAAAACAGCACAAACAATATTTTCCAAAAGACCAAAAATTAAACAAAACGCATTTGACTAACAAGTCGAACAACTGATGTTCTTTAACCCTGCTGACTGCCATTGGCGATTGCCAAATAAAATTGAATATATATATATATATACAATGTCTAAAAATATCAACAATTAACATTCAATCTATTTAAGCGTGGATCAGTTTGTGTAAATAAACTGATACATTTACTGAATTAAAATTATATAAATGTCTAAGAATATGACTTAAACACGCTAATTAATACATTAAAAAGTTCTTTTAGATTTTAAATAGAAATACGCAATATTTCGCTAAACAAATTAACTTCATCAGGCATGTGCGTCTCTCAAGGTGAAATCGGATGCATGACAAAAATATTTATAGACGAAAAAAAATCAAAACCATAATTATCCTGAAATCATACAATTAATCGAACATCTATACATGTGTTAAACTTTTATTCCAACTCTATGTAGTTGTTTCTACAAACATATTTTATGCAACATCAATATATATGTTACACTTTTCCTCAAATCTTGTATAGATTAAGCTACACAAATATTTTTTGTCATGCATCCGATTTCACCTTGAGAGATGCACACGCCTGATGAAGCTAATTTGTTTAGCGAAATATTGCGTATTTCTACTTAAAATCTAAAAGAACTTTTTAATGTATTAATTAGCGTGTTTAAGTTATATTCTTAGACATTTATATACGTATATATATATATATTATTTGTCTAAATAACAGCTCAAAATTTTTAGATCAGTAAATTTGTGGAAGCAATTTTTTGTTCTTCCTCTCCGGGATTCGAACTTATGCTACTGAGATATCGTGGCACCAAATCGCCTTTCACTATGCACTATGCTAGACCTATCGACCACCTAGACTCGACAAAAATCCGCCTTTCGGTGGTCGGGTGTTACATTTCCTCGTCAGTTTTTTTTCTAGCGTCGTAACACAGTACATGATATATAAGGCATGAAAATGGAATATTACAGTTCAGCTGAATTATCTATCGTAGAGGATCTTACAAATTAATGTAGGATGCAGTCACAGAAATATATATTTAAAGCATTACACATTAAATTATCTATTATTTATAATTAAGCATATACAATATTACACATTATTTAATCTAGTGTTTATAATTTAATCAGTGTCAGTACATTATTTCGAATGTTTTTTGTTTTTGCATATCTAATATCTTTTTAAAAACTCCAAATGTAAACATATATATATAATATATATATATATATATATATATATATATATATATATATATATATATATATATATATATATATATATATATCAGTCTAAAGATTTGCACAACGGTACTGATATAAGATGTTATAATACGAAAATGTTGTTATTAAATCGTGCTGACAAATATTTCGGCTCAACAAATGGCCTTCTTCAAGTGTCACAAGTTTTAACAATACTGATACATAATGTATAAGGTGTAAAAATAGATCAGTAATAATACAGGTAAGTTTTGGTCGATTGATTTTAATCCAAAAGCCTGAATATCATAATATAAACAAAACACTATAAATCAATATACGTGACTGTGTATATTAACAATAAAAATGAGTGAAAAAACAAAAACGCTAGTATTTCTTATTGATGCCGTTTGGATGATGTACATTAAGTTCCTTTATCCAAAAGCTTTCCCGAACCTGTCGCTGGGCATCACTCCAGTGAATATTCTGTTCAATCACTAGAATTTTCATGCGGTTAAAGTCATCAGGTTTGTGACCCGACTGTCTGAAGTGCTGAGAAACTGGGAGAAGTGGCTTCTTAGAGATATCACTCCTATGGCCATTGAGGCGTTTGTGGAAAGGCTGCTTCGACTCACCAACATATTGGAGGCCACAAACCGAACATTCTAGTATGTAAATAACATTCATACTTTTGCAGGTAACATTGCAAAATATCTTATAGTTGTTTTTGGTTGCCTTACTGTGAAATGTTGATGAATGCTGCATCTGTAGGCAGCATTTGCAGCGTTTTTCTTCACACGAACGACATTCTCCAGAAGTACTTCTATTATCAGACACTTCAGCCCGCACCAGCAGGTTCCGCAGACTACTAGGTTGCCTAAAAGCTATCATTGGAGGCTCGGGAAAAATCTTGGATAGTTTGGAATTCTTTTCAACTGATTTCCAATGCTCACGAATGACACCAAAGCTGTTTTTGAGAGATGGGTGGTAAGTAAGAACACATGGAGTCCTTTTATTTTTCTTTTTAACTTTGTATTCCAATAGTTCACTCCTGGGAATTGATTCCGCTTTCTGAAAGCTTTTTTTTATATTTCTGTGTTTGTAGCCCCTTTTCTTCAAGCGAGTTTCAAGTTGACGTAGTTGTCTTTTAGTTGTTTCTGTGTTGGAACATATTCGCTTGACTCTAAGTGCCTGACTGTATGGAATGCTCTTGGTAAGATGGGCAGGATGGCAACTTTTAGGGGACAAATATTGATGAGTGTCACTGGGTTTAGAATATAAATCTGTAGATATGATGCCCTCTGTGAGCTAACTTGAAGTATCGAGGAAGGCGATTTTGGATTTAGACTTCTCATGAGTAAATTTGATACTAGGATGTATGTTGTTGGCATGAGTGATAAAAGTATCTAAATCCTCGTCGCTTTTATTCCATTTCATATCCACATCATCTATAAATCTAAACCAGGAAAGCGGTTTTTCGATGGAAGTTTCAAGGAGTTGTTTCTCTAATTTGCCCATAAATATGTTGGCATATGACGGAGCCATTTTGGTGCCCATGGCAGTTCCATTTACTTGCAAATAATGATCTCCATCAAAAGTGAAGTTGTTTTTCTTAAGTACCAGCGTGAGCATTTTGACCAGGCATTCGGTAGGTAGATATTTCACTGGTCTGGAATTCCAAACTTCTTTACATGCATCGATGCCATCTGCATGTGGAATATTAGTGCAGAGGGAGGTGACATCCATGGAAACAAGAGTCGTATATTCCTGTCAGCCAACATTTCAGGTTACCAGATCACAATCTGAAAGATTTTGATCACATGAAGATCCTTGTGATCGAACAGGATTGTACATGGAAAAATAGGCAAAGAGAAAATCGGGAGAGGTTTTGGATAAAAACACTGGGTGTCTTCCATCCAGATGGAATCAATAGAAAGAAATAATTAAATTTACAAAATCAATCGACCAAAACTTACCTGTATTATTAGTGATCTATGTTTACACCTTATACATTATATCTCATTATTGTTAAAACTTTTGTCACCGAAGAAGGCCATTTGTTGAGCCGAAATATTTGCAAGTATTGTATAATTTATATCATCTGTTCAGTTTTTCCATCTTTGTGCAATGATATTCAACACTTTTTAGTGTTTTGTTTTCCATTTATTTATCGGTATTGTTACACAATCTTTCAGACTCATATATATATATATATATATATATATATATATACAACTCGTCTAAACATCAACCCAACAATGTTAGATCTGTAAATTTGCTTTCGCAAATTTTTGGTTCTTCCCTCGCCGGGATTCGAACCCATGCTACTGTGATATCGTGACACCAAATCACCTGCACTTCAGCCGTCCCGCTAGACCGCACGACCACCTGGGCTCTCAATAAAAGAGCTTTCGCTGGCCGTGTGTTACCTTTCCTCGTCAGTTTTAATCTAGCGGCGTACTACAGTACATGATATATAAGGCATGAAGTATATGGTTCAATGAATTTGTACAATCCTTGATTTCATGAGTAATAATGTAAAATCCTCGACTTTCCTAGTGAGCAGTAATCCTCTATCAAGGATATCATCATACATTGTAAGTGATGCATGCACTAGAATGTGGTATTGACTTGTAGATGTATATCACAGTCGGAAACCAGGTTGAAATAGAACAAAAGAATCGAAGCTCTTTGTTAGAGAAGGCGATAAATGTTTACTGTATTGTTTACTATAGTGACAAAATTTTAAATATAATAGAAACAAACAAAATTGCAATTTTCTTCTCAATTACGAGGTGTTTTATTTTAAAAACACCATTTGCATAAGTTTTCAATTTATCTAGTAAATAGTTAAGCAGAACAATAAGATATCAAGTCGACGACATGGGTATCTTTCAAGTTGGATGAAGAAAATACATAACCTCCGATTTTTATGAAAAAATTACCACGGACGGAAAACATATCAATCTATTAGTTCAGTAATTTTCGTGTCTGCCCTTCCATTATGTGACTGAAGAAAAAATTCCAAAAAATAAGTTACAATTGTATCGAAAAGAGAAAATCGAGTGCACCTTTTTATGTTAGGGCGTGTTTGAGTTGAGTATTTTGTCTTGATATCGTACAAATCAAGAATATTTCATACATCGGCTCGCTTCAGATTCTATCATTTTTATATATTAAAGCTACAGGTTGACTTTATTACACAAAAAAATCACAGTACTAAAAGATGAAATATATGGGTCAAGTGAAATACCTATCTAATGAGTCACAAAAACATAGAAGGTGTGTTCGAATAGCTATTTTTTTACTAAAAGTACTTGACGACAGTCTTTCAAGTTGGATGATGAAAATGCATATCTTCGAAAAATTCTAATTTTTTGTGTGTGATTACTAGGGTTTATAGTCTTCATACACTAAAAAAATCTAGTCTGCCCTTCCATGAAATATTTAATTAGATTTGTTTTAAATGTTTATGAATTTTCGAAAATTCCACCTGACAACCGATCAGACAATAGTTTTAAGTTGAATCAATGCAGACAAGATTATTAACTGATGCTCATTAGCTAGTTGATACATTTGTCTTTTAAAATACAACTGACATATAAGGATCGTAAGGGTGCAATGTGGATAAATTTATCGGTTTCCAAGAGCAATATTGGTAGCGCGTCATCCCTACAATGGCTTCCATTTCTACGATTGTGAAAATGAACTGGCGTAATGGGGAGGTAATTTTGACGAAGTAGACTCCTGACTGATCAGCGCTGCTGTTATGTTCCTTTATAGAATGGGAAAGTTCAATATATAACCTTCATTGTCTTTCAATTCATTAGTATATTTGAGCTAGATAGGTTAGATAGACACCAACATTTGTATTCTTTGTCGAGTAGACATTATCGTTATAGTTCAAAGTTAGAGGAAAATGCTAGCTTCTTTTCATCATGTCTTAGACGCCAATGTGTGTCAGGATAAAAAGTCTGTACAACAAACACCGCGTTTCTTTTACGAAAGAATCACCAGTTGAGGTAGAATCTTAAAAGTTAAAAAGGCCAAACAAAGATTATAAATGAAGCGCAATGATGACCTATAACTGTGCTGAATTGTGTATTACCTTATGTCCAGTGTCAAATATTGTAGGCATGTTCAGGACGAAAAGAAAATACCGAGGAATACAAAAAGTAGTTGCTGTTGGAGGACAATCTGGGCTGAAGGTTGGGGAATTTTAGACTTCCACTTGAGAAGAAGGATAAATTGAATGCGAACAGAAACTTTCTCTCCCAACAGGACATTAAACTATAGCTGTTACAAGGGCTCTTAACTAGTACAGAGCGTGGTACTATCTCTTTGCGAGGAATTGGATGAAAAGTCCCCGTTCTGAATAGATGTGACTGTTTACTTGTGCATCCCGCACAGCTAAACAGACGTTCAACTTTGACATGCAGTGAGAAGAAGAGAAACAGTGACCATATTTCTACATTCCAGCCCCAATTGGTGGCCCATCATGAGATAAGTCAAATAAGGAAACATGTCGACAAGAGGAGTACCGTTTGGGTATATGGAATGCTAAATATATGTTTGAAACGCGTCATAGAAACGAAGGTCGTATGTCATGAAATTAGGCAACTTAAAAATATCAACTTCAAAAATATGTGTGTATGAATCACAATGATTTTGTAGAAAGTAAAGCATTCTCCAAAAAGCAAGATACACCTGACCAATTATGCATTATTTCACTCTATACTAGTAAGTGTTGATACATGAAGTTATACAAGGTCTTATGTAAGGTAGCTGGTATGTCTGAATGTTCGATGTTTCCTCAACCTCTGAATAAACATATATAGAATATATATAGGACATTTTTGTTTTGCATTTCTTATAAGTCATCATACATATCCAACTAAGTTAGACATCACGTGACTTTTGTGACTAAACCTATCAAGAGAATGGTGATAGTACAAACAAGCCCTGGAATATTGATTCAAAAGTAAAGTTCACAATGGAAAATCTAAAATAATTGTTTCTGTCTTTATGTGTTGTTTTCAACCAACCACCATTGTCAATTTCTATATGTTAGTCAAGATATGAGAATGTATCTGCGTGTATTAAGTATTATCTTACCTCCTATACATTTCTAGGAATATCATTGGTTAAAAGCGTCCTCGTGGACACCGTGTATATTTAGTATTATGTTATTTGGGAGACGGGGCTTATTTCATACAAGGTTAGTAGTGGTGTTACGTCCCTTTAGAAAAACAAAACAGTACTGAGAAAAAATCTTAAAGGGTCAACAGACGAAGAAAGTGATGATCAAGTAAAATAAATTCATAAACCACATTTAAATCTAACAAGTGGTCATTTTTGGCATCTGTTTTTGTAGGATCGAAGGAAGTAGTTTATTTGTCATGTAAATGCTAATTGTATTGAAAACTTGCTCATTTTGATAGGTCACTAGTCTCAATTTTACACGTTAAGATAGTCGGTAAGATACATTCGTTACATAGTGTGCTAGTGACGTAACACGGTATATATGGTGTTAGTAAATTCCATATGGAGATTCGAGCTTGGATCTCACTCCATATGGAAATTGCTGACCCCATATGTAGCGTATTAGGTCACTAGTACATTATGTAACTAATAGTCTTATAAAATGATATAAGTCTTTTCGTGTTTCAATATACGTAGTTTTATTTATATAAGTTCATTCGAATCTAATGATAGAATAAGTAAATTTACATCCCAGCTCCTTTGTTCTAACTGGGGTGATCTGAGCCGGATCACCCCTATCAGATCATACCAGTTTGAGTTTCTTTGTTTTGCATGCTTTCCTTTGTTCTGTAACATTTTGGCGGGAATGTCAAATCCACTATAAAACTTATAATTAAATATGGAAAAGACTATCTATCAAATTTCACGTAGAAAAAATCCAGTGTATATGCTGGGATTCGAACTCAAGACCTTTCGCATATCAAGCCACGACACAACCACTACACCAAGACGACTGGATACGAACTATTAGTAATTTAACATACTTAAAGGAAGCAAGATATTTTTTTAAGTGGGGCGAGTTGGCAGACCTTTATTCAGTGGGGTTTAAACCCTTTTCGTTAATAAGTGAGTTGTCAGTGATTGTTCAGTTTGATTTTACACTTTTTCAAAAGTGGGGCAAGTCGGTAAACAAGAGGGGGGAGGGCGATTTTTTTCATAAAGTGGCGATATGGGTTGGGCCGATTGGCCAGTGGGGCGAGTTGACATTGTTTGATATCTACTCATCGTGTTCGGGGGTCAAAAAGGGTATAAATTATATAGTAATGTAAAAAGTATATTATAATGGTTGTGTAGCGTTCTAAACAAGATTTTATGAATTGTAAATGGTTTTTCGTCTAATCTAAAACAGCTGGGATGTAAAATAGTTATCCCACTCGGACTTGGTGTGTCAGTGTTAGATCACCCTCTGGCCTCCGGCCATCGGGGTGATCTTACACTGACACACCGCGTCATCGTGGGATAACTATTAATGATTGTCATAAAACAAGTAAAACCAATATTGGTTTTGAAAAAGGGCGGAAATGAGGACGTATTCGGAAGCGTGTATTTTCAGATTCCGTAGGTGAATTGTGATTACATTTTACGGTCAAAACTATATACATGCTATTCATACACTATTTCCTCAGGGAATGCAAAGTTTTTAATTACTTGAATCTTTAGTTATTAATTAAGGATGTACTTAGGTAAACATAAAACCAAGATGAAAATTGATACTTTAAGCTGGAGGAGTATTACATTTGTATTAGTTAAGAACCAAAATAAGCTAAAAATAATGATAGGTCATGGGGCTCCTTTTCGAGATATTTGATTTATAAAATATGGCGTGAAACCTGCTTAGATTTTGTCACATGACATTTTGTGAGCTGTTAAGTCTTATGATAAAAGATTAAAAAGTGTAATTGGGCAAACTATTTTGATTTGTATCGTATGGTAAAACACCAAGAAGTCCGAACATTTGACACTTATTCCAAACCTCACTTAAGTGCATCCTTAAGTACAGATTTGGGAAACTTTCTTTTAAGAAAAACACCCCCTGTAATGCCTTTATTATGATTGACGTATTCTAAGTAAAATAAAACAAAAACAAAAACAAAAACGATACACGAAGAAAAATTCTGATCAGAGAGTTCCTTAGCAAATAACAATACCAAGAGTGTAACGCATCAAACGAATTGTAAACTGTTTTGTTTACAATAATACATATTTAAAAAAACTATTTCATGTCTGATAAGATTTGTTTGTTTGGCCTAATCCGTGACTTACCAATTCTCTTTGTTTTGTCCTTTTCAGTTCTAAGTCTTCTTTTTCCGTTTTCTTTAGTTCTGTTTTGTGTCCTTTTCTTTTTTCCTGATTAAACACAAATAGTATATAGTAAAAGTATTATAAAAGATTCATTAGTGATAAGATTTAAACTAAAAGGAACACTTACCCCTTTGAATAGATCTATAAAGAAAGGTTAATAAATCAGTCAGTACTGTTCATACTAAAAGAGGATGTGGTAGGAATGCGCATTATTTAAATTCAAATAATTATCAGACAATGAGTTAATTCAGTGTTGTTTAAAGCTTTGCTTGGATCTATTCAAAGTAGTTCATTTTATTTTCATCGTGGTCTGAACAAAAAGACTTCTTACTTATTTTTGGCTGATTATTCAATTCCAAATACTTCATTCAGATCATCGTGGTCATTTGGACCAGATCGCCCAGATGAGAAAAAATATATATTTTCCATGTTGGTGTTCCAGTTATCTCTCTTTTAAATTATTTCATAAATGCAGAAGCTACATTGTTCACATTATGCAATTTTCCATAAAAATTAAAACTTCCAAGGGGCATAAAACTTCATGATTGCCAAGTTGATTATCAATTTTTCGTTCAAGACATTACTGATATAAAATCTTTGATAACAATTTCAAAAAAATCCGACAGGGGACAACCAGTGACATGTATTATCCTTAAAATTTGTAACTTAAAGGAAAATCAGCGATTATTTACTGATTATTTAATCAAATATGCTACTCATAACATAACAAAAACACATTCAAAAGGTTGTCAGTTTATATTCTCTCTATTTACGGTTAAATCTAAAAAGTATTACATTTGTGCTTGGCATATGGCATTGGGTTGTGATATTTTTACCCGATTGAGTGAATGGTAGGAAATAATAATTCCGCTAACATCTAAATTGCTGATCGAATTTTGCCGTAATAAAAGTTACGCTCTTTGCAGTAATGAAATAGATTCAAATATGAATTACAAAAGAAAAAAATAATAATGCTTTATTTCCTCAAATTGATAGATGGTTTACATTGCACAGGTGATTAATTTACTTAAGAAGCATTGTTCAACTTGTATTTCGGTGTATACGTAATAAAATTTATATAGCTATCACAGAGAAATTATTTCGTGCGGAGATTTTTTAAAATAAAATTCTTTCATCAGATGATCAGCATTTAGTAGACATTTAGGCTAATTAATTAGCTGTAAAACACCATGAGATCGAAGGAGGCAAGTTTTTTTCATCAAATTAACTTTTATTTACACATTTTCTTTTATAAATAGAGCGTGTATGTTTTTATAAGAGACGTTGAAAGTTCTCCTTCAATCTTAATGTTACCATAGTATTCTTAGCAATTAGTTTGTAGTGGTTTGGTTATCATAAATGCAATATGGTTATTCAAATAATTACACACTTTTATATGCAGACCGAAGTCTTTCAGGATATATGTAGTATTAATGTCACATCGTCGTAATTAGTTATCAAAAGTACCAGGATTATAATTTAGTACGCCAGACGTGCGTTTCGTTTACATAAGACTAATCAGTGACGCTCAGATCAAAACAATTAAAAAGCCAAACAAATACAAAGTTGAAGAGCATTGAGGACCCGAAATTCGTACTTTGTTTTAACGATATGTTAATGCATGGATGCTTTTCGTTTGGTTGTACTTGTAGAAAAGTATTTCAAATTGGAAAGCGAATCCTGATTTGTATAAATATTGTTTACCGTGACCGGACATTTAAAAACTATGGTCTTGTGTAAGGGCGGATTAATTTGGAAAAAACGCTGTTGAACTACGTAGTTATCACGATCTGTGTGTATTTTGAAAGTTATTTTTTTTTCTTGTTATTTCTATCAAATATATATTTGAGATACTTTCTTGTTGTTGTTAAATTAATACATTTAAACTTATATGCCATACTGAAAGCGTTGATTGAAATGTATACAGCTGTTCGCGTTACACCTAGTAAGAATGAAAACACGTAATTTGTTCCAGGAGATTATAATAAATCCATGTAAACAAAGGCAACAGTAGTATATCGCTGTTCAAAACTCATAAATCTATGGACAAAAAAAACAAAATCGGGGTAACAAACTAAAACTGAGGGGAATGCATTAAATATTAGAGGAGAACAACGACACAACATTAAAAAGTAACAAATACAGCAACGGACTAAGCATTAGACAAAATCCGATGAGAATAACCAATATAACATCAGAACCAAATACATGAATTTTGGATAGAAAAGTACCGTGACACGTCTTATAGCAATGTAAATTCACACTCAAAAATAGGAGAAAACAATCGACACAACGGAAACACAGCGTAAAAATGTTACACACACAGAAACGAACTACGATATAACAATGGCCATTTTCCTGACTTGGTACAGGACATTTTAAAGAAAACAATGGTGGGTTGAACCTGATTTTGTGGCATGCCAAACCTCGCACTTTGATGGCATTGTTAAATATAACATTAAAATGACAACATAATAATACAGGACTACAATACAAATAAATAGCAGAACGTATTAGGCAAAGAAACACATGAATAATAGATAACAAAAGGCATCCGGTTCAAAAACGCGCCTCGTCCTATCAAGACTTACCAGTGACGCCCAGATATAAAAGTTCGAAAGTCAAACAAAGGGTACAAAGTTGTACAGCTCTGAGAATCAAAAGTTGAAAAAGGTTGTGCCAAATACGGCTAGGGTTTTTTGCTTGTGATAAAAACATCCTTATTTTATAGAACAATTTATGCTATTGCAAACAGTAAATTTTATCAAATGAATATAAAAGGTTTACATGATGAAATTGGCGTCTTAACTAATTACAGAAAACAAAACCCGAATACATAATACATTGAAGACCAACACAGAAAATAGACATACCCAACTCAGTGACAAACCAGGCCTGAACGCAAAAAAGTCATAACCATGACGTCACATACGAAGTGGTGAAAAGGCACAATGTTACGTCATGCAGACATTTGAATTTCTGAAACAGCACAAATATGACGTCATATTTGAAAAATTATTTCTAAAAAATAAGATAGAAATGGGATTGATATTACATTTAAACACAATGCACATTGCAATACTAATCAATAACAATTAACTATATTATATATATGTCCGTATAGTGTGCACATGCACGAAAATAACGTATCAATTTTGATATGTAAACACCATACGAAGGGGCAGAGGGTATGTTACTGCTGAGAAATGGAAAATTGATAATTGGGAGGTTGAAATCGTCCCGTTTATCATAGATGTTCGTGTAAAGTCGTCCATCTGCGTCAATATTGAGGAAAAGATCAAGGTATGAAGCAGTCTTTCTAGTATCAGTAGTATCCTTAATTTAAAGTTCGCTGGGATATATGAGTTGTAAGTATAGGCTGAAATATGGGTTATTCAATGATAGAACATCATCAATATATCGGAAAGTAAAATTAAAGAATTTTGCAATGTGCTTTTTCTTTTTGTCTTTTAGAAGGTTCTGAATGAATTCTGCTTCATACGATTACAAAAACAAATCGGCCAGTAGGGGTGCACAATTAGTACCCATTGGAATACCGAATGTCTGTTGAAATATAAATCCTCCAAACTCAATAAATATATTGTCGATAAAAAAGTCCAGCATTTTGATACTATCATGTTCAGTATATTTTCTTGACGATTCAGTGTGATTCTTTGACAAAATATGAATTAATGTAACCCAAAACCAGAAATTTGTATCTACGATTCCCATTTTTATAGAAAAATCTCTGTTTTATGAGATGGTGAAGTCGATCTTTCAACTGAGCATGGGGAATAATAGTGTATAGTGTAGAAATATCAAAAGTCTTTATGTTGCTGCAAAATTGCAAAGATTGTGATCGAAGAAATGTTGCTACTTAGAAATGTTAAGTGCACAATTGGAAAGCTGAAATCATCTCTTTTGTCGTAAAGTTTTGTTTTCGATCTCATTGTCATTTTCTAAATGTAAGTCAAGATATGAAGCCGACTTGACTGTTTCTTTTGTATTATTTATCTCAAGTACGATGGGATATATGCATTCAACATAGTCACCAAATTTTGAATTATTTAATGAGAAAATATCATATATATAGTGGAAAGTATAGTTAAAAGATATTGCTAACGTCTTCTCTTTATTCCTGAGAAGTTTCTGTTTGAAGCTAGCCTCATAACAATAAGGAAACGAGTCTGCAAGAAGAGGGGCACAGTTTGTTCCCACTGGAATGCAGACAGTCTGTTGAAAAACACGTACTCCAAACGAACAAATATATTGTCAATCAAGAAATCAAGCATCTTGGTAATGTCAGTTTCAGAGAATTTTTTGTTTGAATCAGAGTAATCATTTACAAAGTAGGATTTATCCCTCCCTAAAACAAGATACTTGTGTCACGTTTGCCATTCATTTGTATGAAACAAAGCAATACCAACTCTTTTAATTTGTCTTTTAGTTTTGAATGTTGAATACTTGTGTAAAGTGTAGACAAGTCAAATGTATTCATACTATTGCACGATGAAAGAGATATAGATTGTATGTACACTAAAAGATCTTTGAAATTGTTTAGTATCCACATCTGATTCACGCCTACTCTGAAAGGCAGTTTCACAATAACTTTGAAGCCCGGCTTTGATTGCTGATAAAATATATGTTAATAGTTTAGAAAGATGTTTTGTGGAGGACTTGGAAGACCTTTATGACCTTATATCTTTATACCGTTGTTTGTTAGGCCAGTCATGTCGTTTATGTATCCAATACAGTGATGGAAGGTCAAGTTCTTCATCTTTGGTTGAAATTTCAAAAGAACATAGAACAGACCTGACATTATCCAGGATTTCCTCTTTGGTAAGTGTTGTGAGAGTATATGATGAGTTTCCAAGTGAGTTATCAATACTCAAGCAGTTAATGTAATGAGTTTAACACACAAACGCGATGTTGTAATTGGGAATTTTGTTGCGGGGTCAACAACATATTTGTCATGGAGGTAGGTTAAGTTAACATTTTACTGTAACATTTTGGGTCTTTAAAGATTGACGTGACATTGGCATTGATAGACCCAGTTAGTTGCTTAATTTTGATCACATCTTTAATCCATTCGTTAAACAGTGTTTACATTTTCCTTCTCGGGCTTAGCCGTTTGTTTGGCATAAACCTCGACTGGGTCTAATAACATTTTGAAGTTGTATTGCCAGTTAGTGGATTTAGGCTCACGATATTTTGGACCTTTCGATAACACATTTCGCATGGAAGTGTTATGGACAATGTTGATATAAAGATTCCACCACTGCATCGAGTGGGATACGATATTTAACCACACGAAACAGTTAGATTTTAAAAACTGCCGAGGGTGAATGAATATCGTTTAACACGTGATGTGGTGGTGGAACCTGTTTATCTGATGATGTTTTAAACAATATACAAGCAGAGTTATTCCTTATTTTCAAATAATCTGCAAAATATGTATACTTCTACGTGAAGATAGCACTAGCATTACCCACTTTCCATACATTGCATGCTTCCACTACAGTAGGTCAAACGTTTTGCACGAGGTAACAAATGATTGTATTGCCTATCAAATACATCTGTATTTGGCAGTCCTGTGTACTACCGTGTTTGACTATCATCTTTTACTATGTTATTTGTCATAGTTGTTTGAACCATGTTTGTTTGTGCCTTTGCTGTGTAGTTGTTGTGAATAAATTAATTGTGAAGTTAGTTAATTTAAAGTTTGTTGTTTAGTGAGGCACCCACATTATGTGCACCAATTCAGAACAGTTTTTCATTCAATATTTATTTTAATAGTTACAAGTGTTTTTAAAAATGTATCATAGTAAACAAAATACTAATATATAGTACAAAAACAAGAAAAAAAATCAAATAATAATGAACCAACATTAACTCTGAACTTCCAAGTTGGCGAGAGAATGGTCTAATAGGGAAATTAATGCGCGAAAAATTACCATTCACGTGATACTACAATTAATACCACGTGTCCATACATATATGTAAAAGAACCGTTAGAACAATAACTTTACTCTATACTTCGAAACGCAAAAAAAAAATATAATTCTTAAATATACAGACATTTTACAAAAAAATATTGTTATTGCTTTGAAAACGACATTTTCAGACAAAATTTATTTCTTCATATCTTGGCTTTTTCAAGAGCAGGTCGGGCTTTTTCGAGTGCGTCATTGTTTTATCGAGTGATTATTTGAAGTCTCAGGGTGTAAAATAACTTGGAATTTATAAAGTATCGTTAATTTGTATATATTCTTTTTCTCACATCTGATAAATTGCATGTATAATATATGTTCGTGATGTCAACAATATAATGCAAGTATAGACAATTCGGATTGAGACGTTCAACCTACATTGTGTTAGATGAGATATATGTTTCTTTTTAAAAGAGTATACATCCGAAATATTTTATTAACTATTTGTCTTGTATCTTATATTACTTAGTTTATTGTTTTAAATGCTGCTATTGTAAGGATGCGTCTGATTATGCATATGTAATAATTGGTCATACAGCAACTAAACACCATAAGAACTTCCTTTCAATAAAGAAAAGTGCCGAAAATATGGATATCTATCAAGACATTACAATGTTGTTCTTGATTGTTGATTACATATGAAATTTTATTCAAATTCTATTTTCAATGGCAAAAAAAAATGGAACAGATTAAGTGTGTGTGTGTGTTAAAAAAATATTAATGGATTTTTTATGGGGATTGGGGCAGGCCTGTTTTAGAAGAATGTATTTTATTACATATCATTGTTCTTTACCGCTGTCTGTTAGATTTCTGAGTCTTTTTTTTTATTCTCTAGGGTTAATCACAAGAAATATTATTAACTGTAAAATCAAAAGAAGATGAAATGTCGTTTGATGTGGTTTATAATTTACTTTTGCCATTTGATAATGATCTTCACGTTTTGAATTTTCCTCGGAGTTCAATTGTTTTGTGATTTTACTTCTTTTTTAAACCTGTAAATGTCAGCAAACATATAGCCTTCAATAAAACACTTGTTTATGAAGCACACGATGGATATTATGTAATGTAATCTATGTTCTTTATATTTTGATATCTGAAATATTCGTCTGCTATAACTACAATACAATTGAGAAAGGAAATTGTGAATGTGTGAAAGCGACAACAACCCGACCATAGAGCAGACATTAGCCGAAGGCCACCAATGGGTCTTCAATGTAGCGAACATTCCCGCAATAATAAGTGTCCTTCAGCTGGCCCTTAAAAAATATGTATACTAGTACAGTGATACTGGACGTTCTTATTCATATTTCGCCTTCGGTCTCAAGTAATGAATTAGCTTAACTTTTCTATGAGGGGTGAAGCTTACATGTAATATCTCTGTTTAAAGAAACAAACTATAACCACCAGACCATAGCTGGCCAGTGACCTTGACCCTAGTATATAAGCACCTGTTCCATAATAACTTGTCATTATTTTTCTAGAGGGTGTGAAGTGAACACTTCAATTGAATTCTTTTTAGTTATTTTATTTTTATCTAAGATTTAGGAGAAAGTTACTAAAGTTACATTTAACTTGTCTACGATGTACGACAAGTTCTAATGTTATTTTGTTAATTAGAAATAATAATTCCTCAATTGTCTACGATGTATGACAAGTGTTGATGGAAATGAATTTAAAAATTTCTTGTCTACGATGTATGACAAGTGTCGATGGAAATTAATTAAAATTTGTATTGTCTACGATGTATGACAATTTTATATACTAGTATTCATTAAGTTTTTGCCTAAGTACGATGTACAGCACATTTGTTACTTAATTCATACTCCTGTTTGTTAAACAGGTAGATATTTAAAAGTATTTCTATTCACCTGAAGGTCGTGAGTACTCTTCAGAATTTACACGTGTTTTACCTGCACAGGTACACATTTATATTTTATTACAATGGCTGAATTTGATCATACAAATGTATTGCTTTTGCAAGATGTTTAGAATTATGTTTACACTTACAAGGGTGATGGCTATGATTTTCATCACCTCTGAGTTGTTTTAGAAATTAAAGATGATAAATTTAATAGGAAAACAAGAGGTATTTTGAATAAATCCTCTTCTTAAACAGTTATAAAACCTAGTAGTTTTATAAAAGATCATAATGGCATTGCAATTGGAAATAATTGACAAAGCAACAGAACGAGTCAAAAGTAAGTTTTTAAAATCTATTGCTACTTGTATAGCTTCAAAATCTCCTTGATTTGTGAATTTTTCTCAAGATAGTGCTGTTGAGATTTAAGGTAGGCATGTATACATATTGATGCATTGACTCATTATTATTAATGTAGTAAAGAATATGTACGAATCATGAGGTTTGAGACAGTTTCTCTGCCTTCAACTCAAGCAGAGTTTGTAGAGAAACCTGCTGCTTTATTCGAATTTTGCCATCATTAGAGGCTTACTTTAATGAAGATTTAGTTCCAATTTTGATCTTAACTACTGTAATGATACTGTTCATGTACCTCCTTTTGGAGTTTGTGCCATGGCTGATGATAGTCCAGCCGGAACTGAATTTTGATACGTCGTTTGATCATGCATTAAGGTTTGTTTTTTTTCAGAAGCCTTAAGGCTTCTCTTAGTGAGATTAATGGTCCATTATCTCATCCTGTTTGTTGAACAGTTTAATCATGATTTTGCTTGGAAAATCCCAAAATTGTTTAAAAAGGCAGAAAACTGTGTCTAAGTTTTCTTCCGGACTTTCTGTGACTGTTAATAATACTACCATATCAGTAAATATCAAATCAGGAAAATATCAAGTTCATAGAGGAGTAATACTATCACCCTGAGAACTGTCACTCAGAGAATCCTAGACACACTAGGATTCTGGATAAATAACAAGATTGACATGGCACTGCCTAGATAGGCCCACTCTGTGATTTCAAAGATGCAGGAAACCCAGAGATACTTTATTAAGGGGTTGATCATCATCCCTATTGTTGAGGATTTTAATGTAAAATTCTATTTGTTTGTTTGACCATGGGTTTCTATTTAAACGCATAGGAGATGCTCAGAAATATCTAGATGATAAAACTTATTTGTAATTCTGATGTGATAGTTGATTTATTACATTTTTAGTTATGATTGCATGAAGCAAACTTGGTGATTATACAAAGATTCTAAAGCGAATTCTAGATTCCTTGGAAGAGATTTCAGGTCTAGCAATTATTTAACTCCCAGCTGTTATGGGAAAGGCAATATCAGTCTTTTAACTGCGGAGGCTCTGTTGGTATACTAGTAGGCAATTCCCTTCATTGAGAAGGAGAGGTTTCCAAAAAGGGAACAGAGAATCTCAAAGAGGTCACATTTCTCAACCAGTTGCTATATGTATACAGTAGATAACTTAAATATTATGATTTGGAAAATGTTACTAATGATCTATTGATATAAGATTCAATAAGAAATGGTTATAAAATTATTTTTAATGATGTACCACATATTTGAATAAAATACATTTCACCTTTCATAGGATAAAATAATTTCAGAAGTCCAAAAATTGATAGCTAAGGGAGCTATTTAAGAGGTTGATCGATCATTGGAAAATCAGTTTATTTCCTATATTTTCTTAGTTCCTAAGAAAGATGGGTCTTCCAGGCCTGTTACCTATTTGAAAAATTCAAACAAACTTAGCTTGTGGCTAATCAGCATTTGGAGCAGGACCAATAATCTTTTGTTTAGATGTAATTCTTAGGGATGATTATCTATATATATATAGAGAGAGAGCTAACATCTATAGATCTCACAGATGTATATTTAAGTATCATTTATGATTATATCACAATTTCCTGATTCATGTGGAAAGGACATTGATATGATATTTATGTTCTTTGTTTTGGATTGGCTTCTGCATCAAGAGTTTTTACTAAGGTTTTAAATGCTGCCTATGTATTTTTATGAAATAATGTCACTTGAAGTATATACATGCTATAGTTTATACATTGATGATTCTTTTATTATGGATCAGAATTTAGATGGTTGTATTGTGAATACAGAAGAAGTGGTGCAAATGCTTGATAAGATGTGCTTCGGAATACATTTTGAGAAGTCGGTACTCATTCCTTGGAAGCACATTGTTTTCCTTTGTCTCATTATTGATACTGAGCTATTTAAGTTTTTTTTCTGACAGATGAGAAATGGTAAAATTATCTCCATTGGGAAATTCTTCTTAAATAGAATTGTGTAACTGTATTATAGATGATTTGCATCATATATTGGTCTTGTGGCACATGCTTTTAATGCAGTATCTGTGGGAATGTTGCAGAAACATGGCGAGAAATAATGTTGAAACACTGTATAGTTGTTACAGTGTTTATTATCATCAATCTATAGGTGAAATTTTTAACAATTTAAATCAGAAATTAAGAATTGATTTTTAGACCCATCCAAATAAGTTTTTGGATTGGACCAGATGCCTCATTAAAAGGATTTGGGATCCAAATTTGAAGAAAATGTTTCTGTTGGTAGATGGAGCTTCTTTAAGAACATGCGCTCATTTCATATAAATTTCTTAGAATTGTTGGCTATATTTTTCTTTTGGAGAAACATTTTTAGTCACAGAGAGTTATACAATCAGAAAATACAATTTCAGTAGCATTTATTATGCAATAGGAGGTATAACCTCTTTGTCACTTTTAAAACATGCTAACTACAAATATTTCATTATTTGGGCTTGGTGTTCAAGAAAGAACATTTTTATCACAGCTCTTTATATTCCTGGTAAGAAAATTTTGATGCTTATAGATTCAACAGGATGGCAATTGAAAGAAGATTTTGTTTTGTTGTTATCACGTTTTCATTTTCAAATCTGTAGATAATTGATTCGTTGTCTTTTGACCAACAAGCTCCTTTCAGAGATGTTTGTACTTTTCATGGTCAGATTTTAGACCTTATAGTTTCCCATCTTTTTCATTGTTGGGGATAATTATAAAGAAAATTATTAGTGATCAAGTTCAGAAGGCTCTTTTGATTATTCCTTTTGGTCTGCTCAGAGTTGGTTTTCTTTGCTAAGACCAATTTTAATTTATTTGACAGTTAAAAGTTCTGCTAAACATAAAAGTAACAATGTTACATACTGAAGAATGCCTTTCCGTCAGGAAGAGATTTGATTTAACTGTGTATTGTAAAAAATATAAGTGAACCAACACCTGAAGGGTTGATTGTGCGGTAGGGTAAAAACGTGTGTATTATATTCAGAAATCACTTTAATATAAACATGAGATTTGAGAATCATTTGTAAAATATATTTACATTCCATCTTGGAGATCATGCATCTATGATCAAGCATTATCAATATTTTTTGAAATATTTCATTATTTGGTGTGTTCAAAGAGAACCAATTCCTTATCACCATCTAAAAAGGATGTTATTGATTATTAAAATTTTTTGTAAAACACACCAAGCTTTTCATATTCAGCATGTTTAATGTGAATTTTACCTGTTTTATGTTGAAACAGACTTGATCCTTTAAAAAGTAGATGTTACTAAATTTGTTTGTTTACTACATGCATATGTGAAAGGTTGCGTAAGCCTGAATCTGCAATTTAAGAATTTAGTGCTATCTTTTTAAGTTCTTTATATTCATTAGAGGATTTTACATTGAAGACTGTCTTTTATACCTATGTCTTTATTTGCCTTGACTACAACTGCCAAAGTACAATCTTTATCAGCTGTAGGTTTATAAGACAAATAAGAAAATGTTTCTGTTTCTATCATAAGACAATGATTTATCATGTTTTGTGTACAAAATATGTGAGAGAATTCATCTAAGTCCTTTCGTAGATAGTTAGGGAGAGTTCTAATTTTAGCCGAGGTTTTAAGGTTTACTCATTTAGAGGAACCTCTTCATAAGTTCATTTAGCTTCAGGATGTTCTATTAAAGACATTATGGCAACAGCTTAGTCTGGACATATGGTAAAACTTTTTATAAGTTCTATAAAAGGGAAAGTGAATAATATCAGTACTAAAACGCTTTTCTTCAGTTGTAATTACTGGATGATCTTGTGATTTCTATGCTTTATTAAATGTTGGCATTTATAAAAATTGTTTTTAGTTTGTGTCTACACTTTAAACAAGCTAATTCATTACTTGAGACCGAAGGCGAAATATGAATTATAATGTTCCTTCATCCAAGCATATCTTGGATGTGCAGGATGAAGGTGATTCTTAGAATATGAGCCTGAGGCTCGAAAGTAATTAATTCCCACCCTAGGGATTATCAGTCAGACCCATCCTTTTTCCAATGGGTTTTATATTTGGTCGACACAAACTTGCTTTAAATTATGACAAGTTATTATGGAACAGGTGCTTATATACTAAGGTCAAGGTCACTGGCCAGCTATGGTCTGGTGGTTATAGTTTGTTTCTTTAAACAGATATATTACATGTAAGCTTCACCCCTCATAGAGAAGTTAAGCTAATTCATTACTTTCGAGCCTCAGGCCCATATTCTAAGAATGACCTTCATCCTGCACATCCAGGATATGCTTTGATGAAGGAACATCATACTACACTCCGAATTATACACAAGAAACTAAAATTAAAAATCATACAAGACTAACAAAGGCCAGAGGCTCCTGACTTGGGACAGGCGCAAAATTGCGGCGGGGTTAAACATGTTTATGTGATTTCAACCCTCCCCCTATACCTCTAGCCAATGTAGAAAAGTAAACGCATAACAATACGTACATTAAAATTCAGTTCAAGAGAAGTCCGAGTCCGATGTCAAAAGATGTAACAAAAGAAAATAAATAAAATGGCAATAATACATAAATAAAAACAGACTACTACCAGTTAACAGACATGCCAGCTCCAGACCTCAATTAACTGATTGAAAGATTATGTCTTCATCATATGAAAATCAGGCACAATCCCTCCCGTTATAGGGGTTTATTATCATACTATCATAAAATATATGAGAAGAACATAACCCGTATCATGCTAACAACTGTTCAAACCTTCAATTTAAAATTTTACTAATGCTTATGATCAGATTTCCAGAAAACAGTCTTGCATATAATTATGACTGTAAAATATAAGAACTAAACAAAGGAAGAATAGGTTTGCAATAAAATGAATCAATGAGTCAATACAATAATTTGTGGAAATGCATTTGATTTTTTAATTTTTCAAGATTTAAGAAAAATCTTTTTTTTAAATTTAATTGTGCACACTCAGTTTGCTATGGAAATTTCACTGTATTGACTTTACATGTGTTGTTTGACGTAAAGTAATATAACAAATACACCGACCTCCAATAAAAAACGGAAAGTCTCTAAGAAAATGGTGCAATATCAAGAGCCTAAACACAACAACTGTCATTTTCCTGACTTTATATAGGCATTTTCTTATGTAGACATTAATGGATTCAGCCTGGTTAAATAACAAGCTCAATCAACTTTTTAGTAAATTTTGGTAAATAAATATATACAAACTAATCTGCCATAATAAATATGCGTAACTTTTAATGAAAGAGTTTATTAATATTTATTGAGCTGTTCACACCTAGTTATAATCGGGGGAAAAAAGAAATAAACTACGTAATTTGTTTGAAAAGATAATAATAAATCTATGTAAACGAGGAAACTTGATAAGGGTCATTGAAACAAAAAAAACGTATATCATATTGATACAGGAGCAGGAAGCAAGCAGTTCATATATATCACCAAAACAAAATAGATAAAATTTATATCCACAAGTTTAATGATTACTGATTCTGATTACGGACATACTTATGCTTAAGGAATGTTTGAAGAATGTTATTTTTGGGAAGATCTAAAAACTTGTTTTAAGGAAATCTTTAAATATTGGTTTTTCCAATGTCAACCGTGTCAACATGGCACTGATTATTTCAAATATACATGCTCATTGATATTCATTCAAATTCAAGGATTTTTTAACTTTTAACACCACGATTGTTTTACTCTAGTCATGTTTGGCCCTTCAGAGCTTGCTGTTCGGTGCGAGCTAAGATTTCGTGTTGAAGGCCATATTTGACCTATAATTGTTTAATTTTTATGCATTGTTATTTAGATGGAGAGTGGTATATTTTTCACTCAATTCATATCTTATTTATAAATCAACACGATGCGATAACGTTACAATACATGAACATACCGCACTCACTAAATGTTTAGAACAGAAGATCTTTCTTTTATTTAAAAATCGAAGATAGTGTTAAAGTAATTTATACATTTATGTTAAACAAGAACTTGCACAAAGAGAGAACCACAGAAATGTGAGATATAAAACGACAAAAACGGACATACTTTGTCGTTTGATAATTCTACACAAGTTGGTCATAAAATTGGGTTCAACAAAATAGAATTCTTCGTGTTATCTCACGGGATGTATATTAATTGGAGCGATATAATGTTCTAACGCTAAACAGTGCTTTAAACATGTTTTTTTTTACAGATTTCAATTTTTTTTTCTGCTTAAGCGCCAGTCTGCCTAAGAAGCAGGCAGTGGTGAAAAGATGACCAAAAAAACCCACCCTATTTGACATTGATTTCAGTTCATAATATGTAGTTATGCACAAAAATAACATTCATTTCCATTTTCTGTTCTGGTAATAGAAGATACAATTTGGTTGAAATGCACTAGAAATTACCAAAAAATGGGAGATAACTCTGTAATTTGCTATCATTCTAACCAATTGTCTAGCCAAGTTATTTGATATTACCAGACACACACAAACAAAGACCAACTCAGAATGATTGTTAGTATTAAATAGCATGATTAGCTCGGTGGGTTTTTTCTAATCGTGTTTTAATTTTTACTGAAATTGCCTGATTCTTACAAAGACTGGCACTTAAAAAAACAATTGACGACTAGCAACTATTAAATAGAAAAAAATTAAAGTACTTGTTAAGTCAAAGGTGCACATGGAGTGTCACATTTGGAAGGAAGACCACAATTGCTTTCCCCAATCTAGTCTTTGTTAAATTGGCACTTTAAAAAAATGAGACGAATTTCATTTTTGTTTCAATCAAATAAATACTTGATTACAGTTTTACTTTGTCCAGTACTACAGTGTCAATCAAATAATACATTTCACTGAATTAGGGATAATAACCATCACCAGGAAGTAAATCAGGCAAATGTCCACCTATTTTTCGTGTCAAGATACTTTAGTAACCCCGTAACCTAAAGTGGTGGCCAAAAATTTTTGGGAAACGACAAATAAAAACAGAATGAGGCGTTTAAACACCCAATGACTTTATTTGTTTTCCTGCAATTAAAAACAGGATTATTTCCTTCCACTGTCAAACTCAAGGGAATAACTTTTTTTGACCCTTTTTCGTATGAAACCGGTTGTGACGTAGCATGATTTGATGGTATTACATCTAAAGTTTAACATAAAAAAGATGCTGAAATTACGTATTCTTTGTATTAAATACCTTAACTTAAAAAACAATCAGTCCAGATTTTGAAGTAAACCATTATTTTTTCTACTGTCGATGACGTTTCTTTTCTCAACAATTTTGATATATTATAATCTACCAGCTGTCCATCAAGGGATTCTGTAGTTAAAAAAATGATTCTCAATTACTGTTCTCAGAACTAAACGAGTCTTAATACTGGATTAAGTGTTTTTAGTATACATTTGATACTGCGAGCACTATTGTTTTGGGGTTAAAATCTAATTGATTCTTTATTGCACATATTACTGTTTCTCTAATTCTTCGTCAATTTATCCCTTTCTGCACCCATTGTATAAACAAATAATCAACGTGTGGTTCGTTTTATCTCAGTTCTTCATTGGTTAAAATCCAATTATGACGTCTAATTTTCTTGCTTTCCTCTGATTTTCCTATGTGACGGCATGAAAAAAGGCGACCATGCCTGATTACGTCACATAGAATGAACACATCATTTTGCAGATTATTCGAAAAGAAGGAATACTCTTGCCTGAAAATCATTAGAGAAACAAATTCTACCACTAAATCGTGTAATACAATATCATCAACCTTCGACAGTTTAATTTCAAATATTTAAAACACTTGGCGAGCCTCGCGTTTTAAATTTGGAAATGTAACTGTCTCGAGTGGATAAATATCGTATCATACTCGATTCAGTGGAAGAATCTATATCTAACAATTACACTTGGTGTAAAGCATTTCAACAAGTTTCCCTATTTAATTACCACTGAATACCAAGGGAGAACATTCAGTAAAATTAACTAAAAAAATCATGTATTTACATTTAACTACAAACTTTTATTATAGTCGGTACAAATAGTCTTGGCTACGTCACAAGAAATATTTTCGGATATAAAATTTATAAAAAATTTCTACACAATATTTTATTACGAACATTGATCATTCATTCGGAATTACTTTGGGGATTTTTTATTACCTAATCAGAAACGAATTGCAGCTAGTGACCGAACACGACTTTTCTTATCCTCGTGTTTGGATGTAATACTTTTTTGAAGTATTTCGGGAATTTTGATTATTAATTTCGATATGGTTTTGAAAGTTTGGAATAATGATATCAAAAATTAAGTTGGAGTGTAAATATATTTAAACATGTTAGTTTGTTATTGATTTGACCCAGATAAATACTGTGTCGTCACCTTTACCCACCAAAGTTTGTAAACAATGCAGCGTACAAGTATCTATATATTGACAAACACACATACACACACAAACCTATACATACTAATACATCTGAGGTACCCACATTCAGTAACAATATAGTGCAAACGTACAGTGTCACGTGATACATTTTACACACAAATGTCTTTCCATAGCTTGCACACATAGTCATACAATAGGCATACATGTTTCTCTTATAGATATTTACTTGCATAGTACATTTATAATATAGGAAAGAAAGAAAAAAAACACAAACAATCACATATAATATAGCTAGCATCTGTTTTTTACCACATGTAGCTTAAGTTTACTCTTAAATGACATCATTCGTTATTCTTCAAAATATTCAACACATTTGTTAATAAACCACTGATCTCTATATTGGTCATTCTGTATTTTCTACCTCATATTCAAAAATTTGTATTGTGGCTACTGCTTTGTTTTTTTTTATTAGAAACATAATGTTTTTTATAGATTGAAAAGAACATTAAGCTAAGCAGATGATTTAGCGCATACTAAGCATCGTCATGAAGTTTGTATCCTATAACCAATGAATGGAGACTTATTACATGTTCGTCTATGAAGACTTTTTAAAGTAAAACTTTTATTTATTTCCAGAATGTTTCATGATATGAACATGTAATGAGAAAATGAGTATAATTACCTATTTCATTACAATATGAACTTGATGATCACAAATTGTTTTGTGAAATTTTCAACTGAAAAAGCAGCACCTCATTTGACAAAATATAGTGCATTAGTTTCCACCTAAACATTTTTATTCTATTATCTTTCAGATATTCAAAATTAAATTTGACAGAGTCTTTAAATTCATTTGTTATTCTCCCTTTGCTTAAGACTCCTTCCGGTTTCAAAAATCCTGCTGGTTTTTTCTGTTTATGACAAACTTAATAATAATGTGTATATGTTATTAACGTTAATAGTTAGTACATCACTATAACTGATTATTCTTTCCTGAGTGAGAGATCAGATGTCACGATAATTAAGCAAAAGCAAAAAAGATAAAAAAAAACTTTTTGTTTAATTTTTATTTAGTTAATTTGAGAAAAAGAATATGTTTGAAAGTAATTCTGCTTACTATTTTCATATTTTCCTTGGTTAAAAACTTCGTGACGTCACAATAGGAAAATTCAGAAGAAAACAAACCATTTTGACGTCATAATCAAATTTCGGCTAATCATTTGCCGAGAACAGATTTTTCACTAGTGAGGAGCAATATTTTTCTCACACCAGTCAGGAAATGCGAAAATAGCACAAAAATTAGAGAAGCATGATGAACTCATCTTTGTAATTGTCAACCCCCAATGTTCAAGCAAAAACACACACACTGACTCGGATTATAAGCATCTAACTTAACTCATTTTGAGAGGATAGTAAGCTTTTATAGTATGATTGTAATGAATACTATTAAACAGGGAAGAAATGTTGCCGAACTCGAGAAAAAGGTAATTTAGGTGGATTCCTTTGGAAAATTGTGATCATTGCATTTTTACCTTCAAACAATAAACATAATAATAATACATTATTTTAATATGGATGACCGGATAAATTAGATATGCTATTATTTATTTATCAGGTAAAGATTTGAAGAAACTGTTAATAATGCCTATTTTTACTTAACATGTGATGTTTTACGTATACATTAATAGATATTTACAAACTCACCTGCCATGAATAATGTGTGTTACTGTTACTGAAAGAGTTGAGTAATGATCATCGAGCTAATGACGACTAGTTATAACAAAAAAAAAAAACACGGAATAATAAATGCATCTACACAAGGAAACTTGATAAGGGCCATTGAAACAAAATATAATATCATTAAGATACAGGAGCAGGAAGCAAGCATGTCATATCATCATACCCGTGTAGAAACTATTTAAATGCACATATTTACTGATTATTGATACTGATAAAAAACATACTTATGATTTAAGAATATTTGGAAAATGTTATTTTGGTAGAATTCAATAGCTAGATTGAAGGAAATTATTAAATACTTTTTTTTTAAATATTACCGTTGCTACGACGAACTGATTATTTCAATTCATTATCGATTATCTTTATAAAAGGGGATGCTATGTTTTTACTTGTTTCTAGAATTTGTTTACCACAAAGACAATATTGAAAAAATCTATTTAATTTTAAATATAATTTTACCCTTACAAAGTGAGAATAAGGGGGTCGATTATGTAAGCCCCTTCCACTATCGTCTTGTTTTTCGTCCCTATGTAGCAATCTAACATGGTAATATATAGTTGTAAATAATCAAGAACATGAACCAAGAGATCACACACTTAACTGTAAGTTGTAAATGGCTTAATCGAATATTCATATGTATGATACAAAACATAGTGAACTCGTTAAATTTTAACTTTTTGTTTTTAAAATTCTGCAGAGAATATTGAATTAGCCGCAGGGGACTGACAAAACTGAAAATTAATGACTTACTAATTGTGTAGACCATGTATATTATGTAACCTAGCTTAAAAACATAATTGAAATATTCCATTTTCTGCATAAGGATCAAGTCAGAAATATTACATTTGTTTTCCGTTTGTTGGATGTTTTTGAGCTTCGATTTTGTCATGTAAAAGAGTACTTATCGCTTGAATTTATTTTCTAAATTTAGCATTTTTGTTAGCTTTAAGTACTTGTGTTAAATGTGAATACTTTGTTTTTCAAACAAGATGTGGTCTGTTAATTTCAAGTTTACCACTTTACACCATTCCCAGTTTAAATTTGTCCGGGCTTTTGATACCGAAAATTTAAATGAACGTTCAAATTTAGAATTCAATTAAACTGCTGACAGAAAAGGTCTTAATGTTGACAATTTCCGCTAACTAAGTTGAAATTGTAGGTGATCTAAATTCAAAAAACATGTTTAATCTTGAACACCTGAGATCCCATTAGATAAATTAAGATGTGGTATGAGTGCCAATGAGACAACTCTACGACATAATTTGTTATAAAAAAACCCCCAAAAAAACAAGTTTGTATTTCATCTAATTAGATAGTAGGTAAAGCCATTTTTAAGAAACATATGTAACTCCTTGGGCTAATTTAATCCACATTTTACTCTTTTTAAATATTCAAACTAAACAAAACTGTTGTTACTTACATCTAGAAATTGAAAATGAGGGTCGATTGAAAACAAAACTTTACGACAAAAGAGATGATTTCAGCTTTACAATTGTGAACTTTCCATTTCTAAGTAGCAACATTCCAGCACCACCTGCATACGGTGTATATATCTGCCAATTGATACGAAATTCCAGTGCTTGCATTCCCTATCATGATTTTCTTGATAGAGGGTTGTTGCTTACAAGGAAGCTCTTACATCAAGAGTTCCAAATGTTGAAGTTGAAATCATCTGTTCGTAAATTTTACGGACGCCATCACGAGTTGGTAGACCGTTATGGAATAACCGTTTCCCAAAATATATCGGATATGTTCCTTACGTTGAAACTACAATCCCCTTCCCTTTCATGAATGTGGCCTACCGAATTAGACTATTTATCGCATTTGTTATCTCATAAACAACACGACGGACGGGTGCCACATGTGGAACAGGATCTGCTTGCCCTTCGGAGCAACTGAGATTACCCCTAGTTTTGGTGGGGTTCTTCTTGTTTATTCTTTAGTTTTCTTTGTTGTGTCATGTGTACTATTGTTTGTCTGTTAGTCCTTTTCAAGTTTAGCCATGGCGTTGTCAGTTTATTTTCGATGAGTTTGAATGTCCCTCTGGTATCTTTCATCCCTCTTTTAAATATAACTCTTATGTTTCAAATGTTTATATACTATCGATCATAACCTCGGAGATAACCTTTACCTTTACATACGTACGAAAGATAACAAAGTAACAAAAGGATTCCGTATATCATCTAGGTAAGAATCACAGTTGATCAACATTGTCAATGTCGACTGATAAGTGCTTGTATATCTGTGTGCATTATAATATTTATAAAATATAGCATTTGCCTAATAGGTAATTATTATCCACGGCAAAGGACAAAGCAAGCGTTGTTTACATTTAGCGTCGTGATTTATTGGTGATCATGCTTATTAGATATACCTAACATAAAATATCTGATCGACAATGAAACGATGAAATGAATATCAATAGTCATTAAACACATAAAACGTTATAAAATCATACATTATCTGAAAAATAAATTCCAATTTTCCATGCTTTCGATAATAAATTATGTACACTCTCATACTTCGAAAAATATGGCCTTGTAGCTGGTGTCCAAACATGTAGACGTTATCATTGCTCTTAATAAATATACATCTATCACTGTTTAGATTAAACATTACTGTATCATATAGGATGTGTAAGCTTTATTTATAAAATGACGCCATATCAAAGTATATCATTTAATTCAAAGTGTAAGCAAATATGTAGGAAGATTAGTTGAAAAACAGCACCTTTTTGTATCTACTGTATTAGAACATCTACAGGGTTTCCCCTGGGTCAATTATTTTTTTCGCCACCTCTTTCGCCAAAACAATATATTTTTCGCCACTTTATTATTTTTTTCGCCAAGTAACATAAATATATTTTTCCTGTTGTGCCCTTTTGTACTAAGAAGTAATTTTTACAACAAAACAAAAGCTTTTATCACTTGAAATTGATCCCTCATTTCATGTGTAGTCATTACAATGAAGGGTTAATCTCATTCGAGGGGTTGTTCCCAGCCTTTAGGATAGATTTTTTCATAAAGACAGTTTTCTTTTCTTGACCATCGTAAATGAAAAAGTTGAGACGTACAACTGTTTGAAACACGTGCATGTGTTACTCAAACGACTTTATTAAAGTCAAAGGATAAAAGAATTAAAAATTTAAATCGGAGATTTTTCTTGCTTTTGAACAATTTTGTTCACAACAACAGCTTTCTTTTCAAAACTATCTTTAAAGGGAGAGATGTCAACATTTTGCTTCAAACACGTGCGTCGCAAAGATGTAAATAAATTATGTATGTGATATTTATAGCGGAAGCCATTTGACCATATTATTTTGTGAAACAATACAATCAACACCTTTATTAATTAGTCCTTTGTTGTCGATAGCTATAAAATGCAATCAGCTGATTATTGATTTTCTGTCTAAATCTTAATGAGGTCAAGGTTAATTCCGAGTATTGTCTGATCTGGTAAAGTCCGAGAAACTCGAAAAAATGTAAATAAACAAGATGGAGGAAAATAAATCGGTTTATATATTTCTTTCGCCAAATTCTTTCGCAAATGACGAATTTTTATCGCCACAATTATTATTTTTTCGCAAATTGCGAAAATGGTGACCGCCAGCGGAAACCCTGAACATCTATAATATAACAAGTTCTTATAATTGTGTTTATAAAAAAGAGTTTATTGATTTTAAAAAAACACGAATTCATACACCAATCTTACTATTTATTTTTAAAAGGGGAAAAGTGCCTAAAAATGTCGGAGTCTTGCGATCTAAATGGAGGTAAGTGTCACTTTGCTTAACTCTTACACTTATAATTCGGTCCCTCCCCGAAATCGATCTCTCTTTCTTTTGAGTTAATGTAGTCATCTGAATTGATTACTTGGGTAGCTTTCAATTAAAAGTATCAAAATATTTTCTGTTTTGTTGTTAGAGATGTATAAATATCCTATCATGTTCGTTTTTAGTATTTCTTAGTTTTTAAACTTTGTACATGTTATACTTATGTTGTGTTGCAAAACGCAGGGGAAAGGTTGAGCGCTTACAAACCTATTTACACCCGTCATATTGTTTATGAGCCTGTCCGCAGTCAACAGCATGTAGTCTGCCATGTGTATTTTTCTTGAACTATTTTGTCATACAATCAGCCGGAAGTTTTCTCAATTGAATTATTAGAATAGGTCTGACTATAAGGTAAGGGTTAATATTCCCTTTTTTGAAGACCTTATGTTGCCTATAATTTCTTACATCAATTTCGTTTCAACGATGATGGATAGTGGTTTAATTGGCACTCATATAATATCGCCTTATTCTTGTAAAGACGGTGTAAACATATAGTATAACGAAAGCACAATTAATTGTTAAAGCATACTAATTTTCAACACGAGCTGCATAATTGCTACTAAACCAATGAGATATCAAATAATACAAAAATAACTGAATGCAAACCATTCCTAATGAATACTTACTTACTTAATTCTTAGGTCATCCCCAAATTTGTACTAGATAAAATTGAGAATGGAAATGGGGAATGTGTCAAAGAGACAACAACCCGACCATAGAAAAAACAACAACAGAAGGTCACCAACAGATCTTCAATGTAGCGAGAAATACCCGCACCCGGCGGCGTCCTTCAGCTGGCCCTAAACAAATATATACTAGTTCAGTGATAATGACCGTCATGCTATTTTCCAAATTGTACACAAGAAACTAACATTAAAATAATACTAGACTAACAAAGGCCAGAGGCTCCTGACTTGGGACAGGCGCAAAAATGCGGCGGGGGTTAAAATGTTGTCTAGTAAAAATTCAAGGGCATTTATACAGTCCTTGGATGGTGTTAACTTCCCAATAACACCATACACCATTACACCATACACCATACACCATTACACCATACACCTAGTACCATTACACCATATACGTTATATATTTGCACAATACACCATACACATTACACCATACACCATTCCCCATTCTATCTACATGATCCGAAATTACCCATAATGCAATTAAATTTCAAATATTAAGATTATTATTATTATTAGTATTGTTTTTGTTTACAAATCGAAAAAATAAAATAAAAAGAACTTCGTTTTCAACTAATGAAATGTTGTACACCATCATTCATACCCTTCCCGATCGCACGTTACACAATAATACCATTCCTCAAACACCATTACACAATACACGTGCCATAGCACCATACACCTTACACCATTGCACCATATGCCATACACCATTACACAATACAGGTTTTTTTTTTTAAGTTTACACTATCCAAGGGCTGTAGTATCAAAGCATGTCCAATTGGCATAGTTTTCTTGTTTATTGCTACTAAAAATGACCTGAAAGAGTTTGAACATATATATATATATACATTCACATAATGTTTTTTTCTTAATGAGAATGTGAGGCAATGTGGTATGCAGGATAGAAAAACCAAAACTTTGAACAGATTCAAAATCACCAATATAAGCATGCAATTTATCAAGTACTTCCAACGAGTTCATGACACTCCAAAAGTAATTATTTCCACTTTTTTGGAAGGCCTTATTTGAACAATTTATTATCAGGTTTTTGATTGTACTGGTAATGGAACAATAGCTTGAAGACGAAATAAATCTATGTTTGTAAGGTGTTTTGTGTAGCTTTGGAAGCCAATACATAGTTGGGACTTTCATTGTATTTGGTTCTGCATGTAAAGCGGTAGCTAAAAGTTTATATTTGTTACAGATGTCGTTTTCTGAAAATAGAGTCAGTTGGCATGTTGGTGAATTGGTAATTTCTTTTTTCAAAACCTCAATGTAAAATGTACGTCAAACAATACTGATATTATTAGCAGCTTTATCGAGCAAAAATAAATTCCTTGGCTAGTTCTTTTAGTTTTTGTTTGATACGAGAAATAGGTTATATGCCTGTCCCAAGTCAGGAGCCTCTGGCCTTTGTTAGTCTTGTATTATTTTAATTTTAGTTTCTTGTGTACAATTTGGAAATTAGTATGGCGTTCATTATCACTGGACTAGTATATATTTGTTTAGGGGCCAGCTGAAGGACGCCTCCGGGTGCGGGAATTTCTCGCTACATTGGAGACCTGTTGGTGACCCTTTGCTGTTGTTTTTTATTTGGTCGGGTTGTTTTCTTTTTGACACATTCCCCATTTCCATTCTCAATTTTATTATTGTAGTTACTGTTAATAGTAAAATGATCTTTAAAATGTTGAATACGTATATCAACTATATTCATTACTGAATTAAAATAAGAGTCAAAGATTTGTTGTCAGCTTCTCCCCGTTTTATCCATTTTAAACAGTAAGTACGGAGTGAGTCGTGGATTATATTACGACACTCATTCCAATTATTAATTGACGGTGGGCGATATTTAGGTCCTTTACTGATGAATAATTTTAACTCTCGGTCTTGAACGATGTTAAGATCTCCTGTTATAACATGGGAAATGGGTCCATACATGTATTCGAAATTACTACAATTACATGAAGTAGGTGTATTTTCACTGATATTAACATCTTTACACAATTGATTATAATAAAACACAAAGGAGTAAGTTCGGTAAGGGCCATATTTGGTCCCATTTATAAAGTTCATAGTTACAAGGTAAAACATGTTTAAATTGCCCTAAAGACATGTTAGAAAGTTAAACAGAACTGTTATTGTCAAAGTTTAATTTTAGTACGTTGATTTTTACACCCAAAAAAGTTCAAGATACGGGATTTTGGTGAAATGTGACAAAATCAGCTAGATTTCAACCAATTAAAGAACCAGGAAACATAGAGCGCAGGCGTCGACAAGCTTAAGATTCAAATAAGACATGTGAAATGTCTTCACAAACATTATTTTAAAAGATCTTTGTTGTTGACGTATGCGCTCTATGTTTCATGTCCATTATATACCTATATGGAGTTATATCCTTTCAGAACCATAGGTCATTCTTTTTCAGAATTAACCCGGACGATACCATGTTTCAATGAAATATGCTCCAAGGCATAAAATAATGACCTGTGTGAGGTCATTATTTTCCTTGATAAAAATAGAATCTATAAGTTACTTCAAAATAAAATTCGTCTGATAGTTTTTTGTTGCCGATTTGGGAATTAATTTTTAAAAGTTTAATCAATGATAGGTATAAAAAAAAATCATCATTGACCACATTTTAATTTTAGTTTAATTAAAGTTTTGTTAATTTATCGCTTAAATACAGAATTTATGTGAGATGAATTTTAGTGTAGATTTTCATGAAATAAAGCTAGATTTAACATATTCGTGTGTAAGATTTGAAAATCTTATTGAGTCTCACTGAAAAGGCTGATCGATTGTTGGTTGCTTAACGTCCAGTGACAAGTCTTTCATGCATGTTCAGGACGATACACACTGAATATGAAATGATACTGTGACCTACATGTATCTATACTCGTCTTCGTGTCAGTTCTTAACTTTTTAAAATTTATCATGTATATATACCTTTCAATTGACTATATCAAATGATCAACTAATAAAAGAATAACATTTAAGAAACTCTCAAAAGGGGCGGATGGGGAGGGTATATAATTTTATACTGATGATCTGTTAACAAAATGTATTGCTTTTCAAAAGACAATCTTTTTGAATATTTCATTCGATTCAATTAAAATTGTTGAAAAATCAACCAGTTTTTCGCGGTAGAGATGTCATTACAATTCGGTCGGTCTTTCATTTGATCAATCCTGACACCCCTCGGTGTGTTCTACGACAAGAAAAACCTTAAAATATGCATTATCTATAACATAATCTATGGAAATTCTACCATTTTCGTTGATTTTTTCGTGAAAAATCAAAATGAGTACAACTTGTGACGTCATAATGAAACGCAGAAACGTAAAATTTTCAACAAAATGGATTATATGCTAGCTAGTCAATGTTTTACCTATAATTAATTTTAAATTTACACTAAAAAAGGGGGCCATTTTGGGACTTTATCGAACATACTCCTTTCCGGGTAGATTTCTTTTAAATATAACAAATTAGAGGGAGCTCAGTATTGTCAAAATATCCAGGAAATTGTTCTTTAACAGAATGGTGGTTAAATATATCTGCAATATTTACAAAATCAAAACCTTTATTAAAATACTTTATTTTTACAAAATGTTTTTAATGATCTTCAGGGCGATCAATTTTGGGAAATAGGTTAGAATAACAATATGCCATAATAATTTGAACTATTTCATACTTAGGACTGCTTTATGAAATTGTGTTGCAATCCTCCACATTTTTTTAACCGGTAATGAACAGAGCTTTGTTAACAGATAAGGTCTGCCGTTGTTTTTTAAATATAAAATTAAGTCCGAAATATTGGTATGATTGGGCCGAAATTTTCTTTGATTGCGATTTTTTCTTCGACCGTGAGAACGGTTATGACCAGTTTTAGAAACTATATCCAAAATGTTAACGGAATCGGTTTTTGATATATCACCAATTCCCAGGATATTATCATTAAGACCGAGAGGATAGACTGTCTGTATTTTTTAATCGTTGACCTTAACGTATTGTTGGTGGAATGACGGGGACATGTAAGTCATTTTTTGGCATGACACTTATCGATAGAAGGGTAAACACGATTTTTATTGTTAAAAATGTTAGCGTAGTAGCATTTTTAGATAACCGATTTTGAAGATTGAGATGTGTAGATACCCTTTGAACGAGTTTAGTTTTTAATATTTTACCATTTTTAAGCTTCATATTTGTTTTTGTTTGTGAATTATATCATAGAAGAGCAAAGACTGGCGTCCAGAATATGACCCAGCATACAATAAATCAAGCTATGTAAAAATGATCAATCTGTTCGTCTAAAAATGTCAAACACTATTAGAGTAGGCAACACGTCGATCGTAAATAGTTAGGACAAGAACATTCCTTTTAGTAGCACCAAAGATCACAACTGTATTTATGATGGGTTTGTCCCCATTCTATCTACATGATCCGAAATTACCCATAATGCAATTAAATTTCAAATATTCAGTCTTTAGTTTTCTATAAAGTGTAATGTTAACTTATGTTTTGAATTTTAGTTTAAATGACATCTTTATACCGTCTTTATTGCCACTTTTAAAATAAGTGAAATTATTTGTTTTCTTCATTTTTCATGTTTGATATCTATTCTGACATGTAAGTTTACCAGTTCCATAGCGATACATTTGAAGTAACACCAACAATGAAAGCAGACTTTGACAAGTATGGATATATCATAATCAGGTATGTTGGCGTTAAACCATACCAACATTATGCATTTAATGTACAAGTATTTAGTTATTGCTTGACATAACAAAAAACCAGTAGGCATTATAAGCTAGAGGTTTAGCAAACTATAAAACCAGGTTTAATTCACCATTTTTTTACATAAGGAAATGCCTGTACCAGGTCAAGATTGTTGTCTTCCGTTCGTTTGATATGTCTGAGGTTTGATTTTGCTATTTGATCAGGAAATTTCAGTTTTGAATGAGTTAGCTTTTTTAATGTTTACACTTTCTCAAGAATTAAAGTTTTAAAAACGAACCTTAAAAGTTGCAAACGGAATGTCGTAAACAAATATATAGTTTACTCATATCATTATGCCTTGCTCAGCATTGAAAATGTGCTATGTCTTCATGATGGAAACAGTTCACACACCAAAACCACCAGAGAAATATTGCTCTGTAGTATTACAGATGTGTATTCCAAATATGTATTTAATGTAAGAAATAAGTTCATGAGGTTAACAAACATGTACAATCAGTGAATAAACTCATCAATTTATATATACCAGGATTGCAATTTAATACACCAGTTGCACTTTTTTTTTGTAATATATATTTTTATTATTTTCATATCATTCTCAAATCTCATTCTACAAATAAAGATGTACAGGCAACAATAGACTTCAAATATATTGTTAACCATAATTGTTAGCAATAATTAAATACGAGGTAAATAAATACGCAACAGAATACATATTCATTGAGCTCTATTTCTTAATAATATTATCAATATTTGACCATTTCGTTTAACTTTGTATTGCTTAATTGGTCGAGCACAAACGCATAGAGACTTTTTATTTTCGATAAACCACTCTTTAGTAACATTCTTAAACAAAAGTAAAAGCTGAAAAAACAAAATTAAAATCGAACTTTACGAGCATTGAACATTGGTTATTCTTCATTTTATTATATAAAATATAGCTTAGGTTATCTATTCCCTAGGTAAAAGATCTGTTGTTTTTTTTTATAACTAGGCTATAAGCCGATAACTATCGAAATTAGGGATAAATACCTGCAATTACCTAAAAACTGTTTATTATTTTGCACGTTCATGATTGATTTTTATTTTATCCATCAGAAATCTATTAGATGTAGAAGAAGTAGACAAAGTTATCAAAGAGTTTGAAGATCCATCTACTGCAGAGCTTTTGAACAATAATAAAGTGAAGGTAGAGTTGTCATAATAATTCAACAATCTTAACAACGAAACATCGATGCAGTGGAATACATAAAAAATAGTGTACATGCATGACACTTAATTTTAATATGAGGAAGGTGATACCTTAAATGCCAGCTTTATACCAAGACAATTTCCTATATATATTGATTGGTTGTTGGTTGCTTAACGTTCAGTTGGAAATATTTCATGCATTTTCAGGAGGAATGCTCTATGCTACATTAACATATAGTTTTTGTCTAGAATAAATAATAAGTTCAGATAGAAAATGTCTAGGGAACGATCATAGAACATGAAAAGGCAGGAGGGGTATGGTATTTTTCTTTTTTATATAAAAAAAAAATATTCAATCCCAAAATTGATGAAAACAAAAAATCTGTTCAAGCAGAGGAAAAAAAATATTTTGAATACAGATCTTAACCAAAAACCATTTTATCTTTCAGATATATGCAAAATAAATTTAACTTTTATATATCTAAAAACATTTAAAACTTCCAAAACTACACAGGTAGGTCTGTACATAGTAGTTGAAAATACAGCCGTATTAGCCAATTTGTTATGATGAATTTGAATAAAAGTGTTAAATTTTGACTAAATAATATAACTAGATAGCGCTGAAGGGTTTCGGTGAAAAAAATCTGACTCGAACAAAAAAAAAACCATTCGTATTCCTGATCATTTTTAGTTTGTGGGTTCTACATCAATGTCATGTACTAATTCAGAGTCAGTTTTATGTCATTTCTTGCATATATTTTGTTTCTTAGCTAACTTTTCAAGTTTTTTATGACAGCAAAATAAAATTAAGAATGGAAATGGGAAATACAATCATGTCAAAAATTTGCTTTCGAGTAATGCTTAATCATGTTGTAGTTGTTTACAAGACACATTAGGTTTACAGACAATAACTTAAGTATAAGTGAATGGGTCTCTATAAAATTGTTCTAGAAGGTTCAATACACAAAAGGAAGATTAGAGCAGGAAATGCATACAAAGTAGGGTATTTTAATTATTTTATCTGTAATTTGTGCATTTTTCCTACAATGTGTACTCCTTGATAATGTCGACGTCAGTAACATGATAAAGAAAATATATTTGGTAAGTATATTCACAATTGACATGCGCCAGTGTGCCACAAAAAGATCATCTTTGCCTTTAATTCCCAAATTAAACATGATTTTTTTTCTCATAGAAACACATGAATTATTTGGTAAATAAAACACTTGTCATTGTTTGAAACTTTCAGTATTAAAAAAATAGTTTAGCCTTTTTGAATGTTTCACTGATCTGTGTGAACATTTTAACATAAAATGTACAAAACACTTGATAAAATTGCATTATCTGCAGAATTATTGATAACTTTCCTCACTATATATTCACAAGGACATAAAACAAACATATTGTCCATGATATTCTGATCTGAGTTTTTATTCATACATATACTGGCATGGGTGGGTGCTGTTCCAAGTTTTATTCTCTTTCTGTTTCTTGAGAAGTATTTGTTTGACCTGTTTTGTCACTATAAAGTGCTACAATTCTTAATTAGGCGCAACACATAAATAATGACCAAAAAGGTTACCTCTTTCACATGAGAGAAGCTAGAACAAAATTAAATGAACACATTTTTAATATATTTGTAGGACTATAATATAAAATTAAGGAAATATGTTGTTAGAGACTGCTGCTGAATAGAAATTTTTGTTTTTACCTGATACCTGTTTTGAAATAAATCCATATTGAAGTTTGAAGTGTCCAAAATTAAAATATGTATGATTTCAACTGACATAAAACAGTTGTTGTTTTTTATATACTTATTATACATCTATGGTCGTGTTCATTTTTTTATTTAGGTCATGAAAATAAATTTGTAGTTGTGAAGTTGCTTACATGAGAGTACCTAAATTGCACCTATATTGTCAGTTTTTTCACCAACTTTTTTTTATTAACCAGACAAAAGTCCATTCTGTGCTTATTTTGTAGAAAATCCTTCTTTACACTATCATACTAGTTACACCAATTTAGTTTTAAGTCCATGTAGAGTCATAGAAAAATGGGTTTGAACTGACCTCCAGACAGTCCATCATTCTGTTATGAGATCAGTACCCAAATTACATTACATGTTTAATTTCAAATCCTAGAAACAAATTTAATTTGCTCATTTTAAAAAGATGATAATTAGATAACTTCACATGGTGAAAGAAAACTTGTAAGATTTCCGCAGCTTTTCGGTTGAAAAGGTTCAATTTGGTTACTGTGAGTGCAATTTTGGTACTGTGATGTTATATAACCATCAGTGTGTATTGCTAAATAGGTTGAAATGTGAACCTGATACAGTGATAAAGTACTCGGTAGAGTGAAAATGTTTTGATCAGGTTAAAACTGACGCATAAAATAATCAGGCGACTGCTGCAGCTTGAATTTTAAAGGATGCAGTCCACATACTTCCAAGGAACAATCCCTTTATATACCTGTCAAAGTCATGGTATAATCATGGGTTATCATATTAACTCCATCTTCCCATAAAATTCAATTTTGGACAATATAAGATTATATAATATGTACAGTCTGTACTTAAATATACTATTCAGACTCAAGTCTCATTTTAGAAAAAAAAAAACAAAACCGTTTCAATCTCTTGGGACTGTATAAGGTAGATATTGAGAGTTTGCCAAAAGAAGTACACAATAAAAATGTAAATTATTTGCATATGTTTTCTTTTGTTTTAAACCATGCTTTGTTAAGTTTTGATTTAGTATGTGGTTACATGAATAATAGTGATCACATTCAACAGTATAACCAACGTCATTATCACTGTTCCTTCATATGGGGAATTATGTGGCAGATGAACATAAGTAGTCATGGTCAACCAGTCGGAGTGTACCCCGCATGCCGCATGGCCATTATAAAAAAAATCCCGAAATGTATTGCTTGCAAAGAGTTTTTCTGTGTGTCCCGTGGCTGGACGAAAGCTTTACGCTAAATATGTTTTCATCAATTATGTTTTTTTGACTGTAAAATGCAGTACCTGTGATTATTGAGGAAATTTGTTTTGACCTCACTGAAAATGGAACAAGAAGCAGACGAAACATGGCGTTAGACGTTGTTGTCCAAACTTCGGTAATTTCCGTGGTACAATACAATTTAATTGAACTTCATAAGTAACCAAAGTTTCTGAATTGTTGTTTTTGTAAAGAAATAACAATTCATGTTTTATTTAACATCAACATTATTTAGAGCTGTCCCGTTTGTTTTAAGTTCGCGTTGGAACGTTACATTCGGCAGCCATTAAAAAGACAAATCGTACGAGATTTAACGAGAGTGATAACATTTTTCAGATGGGTCGTGTAGAGAGAGTTATTGTTCTTTATTCCAAAACGATACTTACTACCATAAATGACAGCTAAAGCTGGCATATTAATCATTGATGTAGTTTGTTAAATTTATATATTCAGTAAAGAATACACTATGTAAATGTCATCTATTATCAAGGAAGTTTCAGAAATTAAGGCTGATTACGAAATTTAAATTACTTAATTTGATACGAAAAGGTCAACATGTGGTTTTTTAATACTATTGCATATGTTTTGCTATCGCTGAAAATGGTACTTATTCGGAAAGTGTCTTTATTCTGAAGTTTGTTAATTGTATATAAACTGATATACGTGTAATTAAAAAAATCTTTGAATGATAGATACCTATTCGATTTGTATATCATATACGTTCCTGTATTTGGCTAATATTAATGCTATCAAATTAAGGCCCTTAGATGTTTATTCAAGGTTTCTGATTGTCAAGGTCGAGAAGCAAAAATGACCATATGGGGTCATCCGGGTAATGACGTAAGTGGAATGATCAGTAGATCAGAAAAGGTGGCCGGGACATGTGAACAGGTATGCATCTATAATTTGTAGACAGTAATTTATAGGTTAAAATGATTGTTCGTGGCATCAAAACAATAGAATACAGAGAGAATAACATAACATTTACTCAGCAATTCACTGTTACACATGCAACTCGATATTCAATGTATTAATAAAATTAATAACATTAATAAAATTAACGGTGAGATGATCAAAAAGACGAAATGTTTTTTATCGCCAACCCATTCAGGGGTATTGCACATTGAACCTTAAACATATCGATTAATCTGTAAGAGCACGAATTAGGATGTCAACAAGTTGGCAGTTCGTTTACACTTAATTGAGAGAAAAAAACGACCATTCAACTGAATTTAAAGTGTGCCAAAGGACACCCCAGTTCGCACGCCTCATGAAATAACAATGTCCGTCACCAGGAATGATTGCAATAACACATTCGTCGATTAGTGGCAGGCATGATCTGAGGAGGTTAAGAGACGGTTGTCCGTGTGGATGATGCCAATGAAAAGTATTGATTCTTTGGCCTATAACGATCAACCACGATGTGAATACTCATCTTAAGTTTTATTTTGAAATGTCTGAAATGCTACTGTTCGATTACAGTAAAAGATGTAAAATGCATTTTTTTGTTTTTTGTACAAAAATTACTTCATTTTGGTATCAAAATTGTGGTTAATTAAAACATCATTTTGAAACATCAATATACAATCATTTTATCATATCCCAAAAAAATGAAGCTGATTTTCCTAGGTTTAAAAAATTCAGGTGTTGCAATACGTTTTTCCATGTGTGTAGAACAAGTAAGACTCAATTAAACGGCATTTGCAATTTACGACATGCAGTTACGGAGGACGACTTATATTTATATATATATATCAATGAAAATATATTTTCAATTACATTTGTCCTGAAGCAATCTCTAAGATATACTGAAATGTTATAATTCAACATGTTGATACTATATTCGTAATTTAAAAAGAATAAACACATGAAAATGTAATATTGTTAAGTTCACAAAGATTTGTAAATTAAACTAAATTTTCTCTAAATATAGACGCAAGCATACATTTACAGACTATTTATGGTATCGGTTTATCGCCTAGGAAAATGTTTGTTCCAATGTCGAACACCGACTTACAATTTACTGGGGCCAGTGATAGCTTAAATTTACCAAATATTAAAAATATAAAAAAAAATTTGATACACAACATTTTCCTAATTTATACATTCGTTTTAGTTACTTGGAGACGAAGTGTACCACTATCATGGAAAGTTAGTAACAAAAGAGCCGTTTACAGGTGGAGCTCATTTGTGGCATCAAGATTACGGGTATGCTATTAACTTTTAATCTCACCCTTTTGTGAAGCAACGCGTAGTGCTATTGGCGATGTCTTTAAGGCAGTTTTATTTCTAGTCTTGTAGTTTACCATTGTTACCATTTACCCTCTTAGTTTACTCGTTGAACATTGTTTTAAGAGACGTTTACTATTATTATAATATTCGACAATTTTTTTTAACAGGTATTGGTATATAAATGAGATTTTGGAGCCAAATATGATGACGGTATTTATTGCTTTAGATAAATGTGAGAAAAGAAACGGATGTTTACAGGTAATCTTATTTAGACGCAAATGCTTTTATATTACTCGCACCTAGCAGTTCGTTAAATTTAGCAGCATAATGAATTAATGCAACAAACCCCATAATCGTCCCCAAAGCTAAAGTTAATTACAGAATACAGCTTGACATGCCTATGACAATACACACTTCTTGTTCTGTCTTCGGAGGACTGAACATAGTACTTGTAGATTTGAGTTTGAAGGCGGCCCATTTTTGATATTTTCATTTTCAATGACAAACGAAGTATGATTTTACCATTTCTAACGGAATACAAGTAAAATGATGTTTCAAAACCTTTTTGAATGGTTTTCGTTTTTCTGTCACTGCACATGTACAAGTAAATTCGATACACGCTGCAAACTGTATTGCCATATGAATCACTCAAATACGGATTAACCATTGCAATTTGCATGAATAAATTTACTCGTCGAATAAGCTGATTATTTTATTATTTTTTAATGTAAAATTTGATATATTGTTTATTTATTTGTTGATATTATCAATATAAGTTGTGAATGTTGATTATACTGTTACACAAAAACGAAAGTTGGCAATATTGGCATTGGAAACATTGTATTAATTTCATTTTTGGAATAAATAACAGGTAAAGTTTAAAACAAAAAACATTACTTTAACATTTTTCACTTTATATCACATTTTTCAAGAGGAATAACTCCCATACAATTTCATTCAATATCCTTTTGTTTAAATATACGATCAATTTGTGAAAAACATTTGTTGATAGTAAAAAATGACTTGATATATAACTCATATTTAGAACAAGAGTCCGGTTACAGGGGATGAACGAGAAACTCCAAATCTCTAAGAATTGAATGGCAAACATTTCTTCCATTATGTCAGGAAACATAAAAACAGGAAATAACAGAAGGCAGATGAAACAAACATATCATTTTAACAGAAATTTTGTTTTCTACCATAACAGGATGAGCATATGTCATATTAATACATTATGATATAACTACCATGTTGTCTTTTGTTTCTGAATAATGTAGCCAATTTTTTTTGTTAACAGATAATAGAAAGCTCCCACAAATGCGGACGTCTAGATCACAAATTAGAAGGGCAACTGACTGTCACTGATCCGACAAGACTTGATAAAATAATGGACCGTTTTTCAATGAAATACTGCTTACTCAATCCAGGTAAAATATCATCTTATTTTTAATGTAGAATGACCATGCTTAGTATCTTAACTAGAACAAAAATGTATACATTGCAAAAACTAATACAAAAGAACGCATGTGCTTTGGTTTGCGACGAAAACATTGACCTATCGCATTCGTTAAACCAACATCTGAAATAGAATTCCACACAACTGACAACTTGACATTTATACAGCATCGGGGTTTATCTTAATTCATTTATAGCCCAAAAAAATATCGCAAGCATGTTTTCGTATATGTATACATGTACAGATATAGCGTTTTGCTGTTGACAAGTGCTGTATAAAATGTTTGAAGGTTCGCGACTTTAAGAGGAATTATAAGTAGAAACGATTTACCTAACTCACTTTTGTCTTAAATTGGACAATGTGTTGTTACTTCTTTTAACTGTAGAAAATATGTGTTACATTAGTAATGATAATGTTGAATTTTAAGCGATGTATCATTGTTGACAATATTGACTATTGTAAGCTAAAAATGATTCGTTTTTAGACAAATCGCTACAATTTTACAATAGTTCAGTTTAAGTACAGTTTATTTGGGAAAAAACCCGATAAGTTAAGAAAGTTATTTCAATTTTAATGGAAATAAATGGCATTTTCACCAAAGGGAGATAATTTTGAACTTTTTCATTGATAAACATATTTTAATAGTCATCTGGGGCCAAAACGTATTGGTTTCTTTGACTGATTTTTGTACAATATCATAAAGTACCAACGAATAGTGTTATAAATAAAATTTGTTATGCAAAACATTGTTTCAATTTTTGCTGATTTTTTTGTACCCCGAGTCTCCTTAAGAGAAATAATTGCGTCCTGTTGCATTACGCATAGTTATATAAAAAAATAAAGAAAAATACATTAGCAGCTTATCATCAATTGCAGCTAGAAAAGTTAGATGTGTTTTTGAGACGCTTTTATGTGTTTTGTTTTAGGTAAATAAGGACATATGAAATGGACATACAATGCAACTTACATTAAGTGTGAAAGCATTAAAATATATCAGTGATATTTAAAATATTAGTTATTATGATTGTATTTTCTTTAACCATGTTTATTTTGAGGAGACGCCCTATTTTTTCATTGCAACTTGTTGCACTGTAGTGGACAGAACAGTAGTGCATACAGACGATGGGCTTTACTGACAGTATACAACACGGTGTCCAACCAATCGTGTAAACCCCATCATCATCCACAATATGTACGCTTAGAGAAAGTAAGTTTTATTTTTTTTTCTTCGGTACGAATTTGTCCCTTATTAGGTTAATCGGGTATTCTGTGCTTTACTTTAAGCATGTTTCGAACAAAGATTTGTTGTTTGTATGTATTTTACCTATTATCGTCCAATAGACAATGAAACCCTCTAGCATTAACGGTAAGATTACTGAATTACTGAATTGAATGTGGTAAAATCAATGTTACATCATTGATGTTTAAACGATTCAATTAGGGTTTTTAAAGAAAGTTAAATTAAAACTGGTGAGTATCTCTAGATACTTTGGCCATAAAACATAATACGCATACATATTTTAGCAGGATCTGCTTTCCCTTCCGGAGCACCTGATATCATCCCTAGTTTTTGGTGGTCCTCTTTTACTGTCTTGTTCATTTCGTCAAATTGAAAGTACTGTGACTGAAACAATGGACTCAATGATCTGGTTTGTTGTAGTCTTTCTCTATTTGTTTCTTGTCCTGATTTAATCTCCTATCATTATGAAATTTGGTAAATTACTAATGTAAATACTTATTTTTTAGGTACCGAACACTGCAATAAAGTCATGTGACAAATTGACAGATTTTACGGATAAAAGGATCCTAGTTCCGAAGACATTTGATTCTAAACAAGTCATTCCCAAAACACCGGCATAGAACATACCATAAAGGAAGGACATGGTGTTGTATTGCATTTTATGGATACCAATTAGAATAGATAGAATAGAAAGAATGAGCCTGGAAGGAAAATAAATAATAAAAAAAAGATTTTACCATAATAATTGTACCTAAAGTTATACCTTAATAGTGTATTATGTTCGAACAGAAAGTTGTACACATTATTAAAATAAGTTCAAATTTCATCTTGCACATTGATCATTCGTTGCCACGTCATATGGCATCAAAGCTTTGTTACTGTCATTAAGGAGCAAATGTCGTTCCTTGGTTTGGTTTATGTTTCTAATGTTGTGCTGTGTATTGTCGCTTATTTTTTGTCATGGTTTTGATTTAGTTTGCATTTCCTTTTTGGTGTTTGAAAGCATCCGATTTATAAATATTTAAATATTTTACTCTTTTTTTAATATGCATGTTTAGTTTGAATAACTCTCACAAGAGGAGAGACAATACCGATTTCATTTCTCGTGGATATTGCAATTCATACGATATTATTGTGATTGTGTTTTAATGATAAAAGATTGCTGCTAAAATAAAATGTAATCAAGGGTTCGAAAAATGGAAACATTCGTAAAATGTAAGGATTTTATCAGGATTTGTTTGACAGTTATGTAATATCTGAGTAACATATGTGCCACATTACATGCCATATTTCTTTCTTTTTCCTCGATTGATTAAAAAAAATGTCATGGACTTGGTGTCAAAGGGCTCTTAGTTTTAATGAAGGAACGTCAAAACTACACATTTATAAACCCGATAGGATGGATATTTGTAAATATTTATATTCTGCGACGACTAACTTGGATTGATGCGGAATATCGAAACTAATATAGTTAATGACGGGCGACACTAATATTTTTTCTCTCGAGACATCCAGTACTTCTAGTTACCACATTTGACCTCACATAAGTGATATCTATTGATTTTGATATTTTAAAATTTCAAGTGGATTGAAAGTGTCATTGCTTGAAACACCCATTACTACTCCTACCATATTTATTTTGGTGTTTTTATTATCAGACCCCTTTTTGTGTCAACGATCTGAAAAACTAAATGTATGTATTCAAAGATCTAAATTAAAAAAATGCATCATTGAAGTCAACAGAAGTAGTATCCTCTATTATGCTGTAATAATGTATAGTTTGTCAAGTAATAGAAATTCATGTTTTTATATGTTTTGGGTTAGTTTCATTCTTTTTTTTTTTTGTGGCTTAATCCTTCTGATACATTCCTGTTATTCTCGAAGTTTGTAAAAGATGATTCCTATTTGTGTCAAGTAAATGAATTTAGACGTACAATGTATAGTATGTTAGTTGTCTGCATCGCCAAGAAGTTGTACAGCTACAGTTGCTCTTTATTTTCAAAGAAAGTCTTACACTTTGGCTTATCTTTCTCATATATTAGACAAGTACATTATGGATCAGAGGTTCATTGCCATACATGTAATGCACGCCTTCTTTGGATAAAATCGTGCTTGTTTAAAAAATTGAACTATACAGATTCAACAATGTGATATTTAAGATAAAGTACTTTACTTGATATCGTTAAGTATATAAAAAAGAGTTAATAATATTAAAAGAAACGATACAAGATAATGGTGTTGCGTTACTTTTCTTCTATACAATAATTTTGAACTGATTTTGGTATGTTATCCCATGAATATATTGCCGATGTGACCCTGTGAACTATAATAAATATGATGCATACCACATTTTCTTGTTAACGGTTGACTTTGATATACAAATTTGTGAAATCATAATGTGTGGAAACGGTAAAATCATTCGGAATTATAGGGAGATTGATTTTTCGTTAAAACATTATTACTGATAATGAGATGAATCTGGTGCATATGTGTGTAGTTTTTAATTATTCAGTCCCGGAAAAAAGTAATCATGCTCGCCAGCTGTGAGTTAATATTTCCTGAGACGACTGCAAAGGGGATCTAAACTTATAAGTAAGGGTTATGGTACCAATATTTTAATTAGATCTCTCAATATTGTTTACATAGGCACTAATATCGGTTTTGTCATTAGAAAATTTAAACATATCTAAATTGTATCTTCTTTTGAGGCGGGATGTATAATGACACAGATAATTTTTATCTCTATAGAAGTCGCTCCTGACTATCCTACTACATGTCAAAACATTTATTTTTGTCATGTCTTCTCTGACTGCTCATGAAGTTAAAATACTAAATCCCTGGGATGTGTTTCAGTTGATTTTAGTCTCTGATCCATGATTTTTGTTTATTAATAATTGTTTTTGGCTTTTAACTAGCTGTCAGTAACTGCGAGTACTCTCAAATCGTATTGTCTTGTTAATTCGACCTGTCGATACAGTTTATAATACTTTTTTGTTATTTTATATTATAAAATTGAGAATGGAAATGGGGAATGTGTCAAAGAGACAACAACCCGACCAAATAAAAAACAACAGCAGAGGGTCACCAACAGGTCTTCAATGTAGCGAGAAATTCCCGCACCCGGAGGCGTCCTTCAGCTGGCCCCTAAACAAATATATACTAGTCCAGTGATAATGAACGCCATACTAATTTCCAAATTGTACACAAGAAACTAAAATTAAAATAATACAAGACTAACAAAGGCCTGAGGCTCCTGACTTGGGACAGGCGCAAAAATGCGGCGGGGTTAAACATGTTTGTATATGGATCTTGTCTATATACCAGCTGTGATTATTTGGAATGTCTCCTAATTTTCACTTCTTCTTACTACATTTGTATAAATTTCAAGATCTACCTTCATTATTAAAACCGTTTTCTTTTTCTTCCAAAGTTAGTATTTTCGAAGGGTTGAATACTTTAGTGGTGTCTTGCCATGGCTTTGTTTGGACTTGTGTGTTTGCTTTTTGGCCTTGAATGTTTGTCCCTAATATTTTATTATCTGTGCATTTGCATTCAGATATCGCAGATCTAATTTATTGGTTCATAGTGTATTAGTTTACGTTTTTGGATTGAGTTAAGCCTGTCAATTGATATTTTATGGTGTGTTTTCGATGTAGTGATGTTATGCTATTGTTTCAATTAGGAGATATTCCAAATAATCACAGCTGGTATATAGGCAAGATCCATATTAATTAAGGAATAACTGTAATATTTTTTCTGTCTATGAAAAAATAACATAAAAAATGTGGTGCACACTGAATAACGCGCGTAGCGGGTTATTTAACAGTGTGCACCACATTTTAGTGTGCACCATATTTTAATGTGTACCAAAAGCATAAATATCAAGCATGATGAAGTTCTTATATCAAAATACATGTATTTACAGAACAACAGATTTTGATAAGCGCTGTCAATATAATTGTGCTATTATAATTGTAGGTTCGGCAGTTGTTGGATGAAAAAAAAACTTTGTAAAAGTCAACGCATATGCAAGGACAACAGATTTATATAAATAAAATATGTTATACATTCAGTAATGAACTTGTTTTAATAAATATATACATTTTTTTACTTGTTTTGGTAGTACATTTTGCAATGTCCTTTTTTCCAATCAGTAAATTATCAGATAATTTAAATTAAAATTGTTTAAAACTCTTCAAATGTAAGAAAAACCAAAATCTTTGACATGTCTTTTAAATTGTAAACAGTTATAGTCTAGTTTCAGAACGACACATATAATTTAGACACATATATTGTGATACATTAAATTTTCACATCACGAGCAAAGGAAACTGTGCTTCCGTGTCGATAGGATAGTCATAAACCGTGAAAATTTAGATTACTCCTGCGCCAAAAAAAAAACAAAAACAAACAAGATGGAAAAAGGCCACTTGCTTTAATACATTACTACAGTGTTATACAATTTATAACTCTAAGACACACATTTAAAAGATCCAAGCTTTCAAATCAATACATTCTTATCAACTATAAATAAAGGCAACAGTAGAATACTGCGATAGAGAAAAAACAACTCCGGGTTACAAACTAAAACTGAGGGTAAAGTATCAAGTAAAAGCGAATTACGACACAGCAGAGAAGACACAACACAGAAACGTAACACACATAGAAACGAACTTTAATGTAACAATGGCCATTTTCCTGACTTGGAACAGGGCATTTTATGAAAAAACTAGTGGATTGTACCTGGTTTTATGATATGCGAAACCTCCCGTTCTATAACAGTACCGATTCACAAGTTTAGAACAAGATGGAAAAAGGCCACTTGCTTTAATACATTACCACAGTGTTATACAATTTATAACTCTAAGACACACATTTAAAAGATCCAAGCTTTCAAATCAATACATTCTTATCAACTATAAATAAAGGCAACAGTAGAATACTGCGATAGAGAAAAAACAACTCCGGGTTACAAACTAAAACTGAGGGTAAAGTATCAAGTAAAAGCGAATTAAGACACAGCAGAGAAGACACAACACAGAAACGTAACACACATAGAAACGAACTTTAATGTAACAATGGCCATTTTCCTGACTTGGAACAGGGCATTTTATGAAAAAAACTATTGGATTGTACCTGGTTTTATGATATGCCAAACCTCCCGTTCTATAACAGTACCGATTCACATCTTACATTTTGTACATCAGTTGGTCATAGATCACCCACTGTTACTATCACATATTATATTGTCTTTTCTGTCATTTTAACAAATCGGCCCTTCGGTTTGATAAAGATGCAACAGCTTGTTGATGTTTTACCTACAATTACGATTTGTAGTAAAACTGATTTTTTCTGTTGTGTTGTTTTATTTTCTGATGGTACCGGTGTAGGGACGGTGGTAAAACATTTCAGTACTAGTATCTATACAGTTTGTGAATTGGCGACACAATTGTTGTTGGCTGCATTTGTTACATATAATACCTTGTTCAAAAAAGGTTTCGAAAGCTGTTTTTTGTTGTTTTGAAACTTGTATACAATGGCCTTATTTTCAGTTATGTGTATATTACACCCGCAACATGTAAGCTTCTTTTCTATAGAATAAATTATCGTGTTATTGGTTATGTGCAGGCACCTACATCAGTTTGACGGCAGTTGTCCCTTGAATATTTGTAATAAATGTAAACACATGAATAGAAAGTAAGTCAAGAGTATGGAAGTCATAGGATTGCACACAATAAGCAATACATTACTTTTTCTTTGATACATGTAAAATTATATACTAGTAAACTGTATATTCAAAATGAACCAGAATGACTCTATGAATTAAGGAAACTTTTGAAAAAATATAATAGAAACATTAAAATTTAATATAACAACACAAAAAAATGCAAGTATTCTGAGCGAGATTCGAACCCTTTCTTCAAAACCATAATTTATCAGTAGTTGTGTGCTCTACTGATGTAGCTACAGTGATACTTATCATTGTATCTCTTATTAAGAAGCTATATCGGTACAATTTATCGATGTTACAATTTTTTTTTCAAAAAATTGTTTTATATGTGAAAAGGACACACTAAACCAATTTCATGTTTGAAAGAAAAAGTAGTATGAATAAAAACAGTCATAAAAAGCATAACTTTGTGTTGGTTTGAAATGTCCTTCTGTGGGGATTCCGTTTTTTTCCACCTAAAAACACCTGAAAATCCGCATATTGGACTTTCATCCATTTTGAGGTTTAAATTAACTATTGAACACACATATCATAATATATGTAAAGCATTTTTATTTTTTGTTTTTATTGTAAATTTTATTCTGTCGGCACTTTTTGAAATTGGGAAAAAATACCTCATTCATCAAAAAAATAGAACAAACTGTTACTATACCAACACAGACCATTGAAATTTAAATAGTACACAATTCACAATGTGTAAAGTCAAACAAGAAACTTACAATTTAAAAACAAACCAAGGAGTGTACTGAATAGAGTACCTGTTCTTGATACACTATTTGCTCATAAATTGTTTTTTTCTTTATTCAGGGAAGTACATCATTTGTGAAACAGACAAATGTCTCGTTCATTAGTTTTGATTTGATTTCAATAAAATACATATTATGTTAATAAACCAAATAACTTTTTATGTGTTTTTTTTTGTGTTTTTTTTTTGCTGTAAGAATCTTTTGATACATTGTGATTTATTATTTTCGTTATGTTCATATGTTGTACATATAAAACACTGCATCTAATCATTCGCGTTTGTTGTTTTGTGCATGTAACAGAGAGGCGTAAATTACTAACATTTCTTAAACATAAGCAATGAATCAACAAATTTAAAAAAATGAAATCATAATTTTAATTATCTGTTTTTTCCTTTAATCCTTTAAGGATTTTATTAATTTCAAAGAACTAAATTTAAATGATTGAGATAACTGTTGATTTTTAAGTCCTTAACCTTTATGTGTTGAATGTAAACACTAAATTGTTTCATTTCTGAAATAGGACTCTTCTGACGCCTCTTTAGGCCTTATTTATAAACATACTCGATCAAATTAAAATTGTCCATACATGTTCTTAAACTTGTATTAATTATACCAAGATACATTTGAACATATTATGTTGAATTATCGATGCCTTTTTATAGTTTTGATTTGGTGTACATATTTATAGCTAAAAATAAGTGATAAGTATTTAACAAAATAAACAGAATGAAAATATTTGTCTTGACTATACAAAAACATAAATGAAAAAACTGTCAAAATAGGTGCAATTTGGTTACCTTTACTTGAGCTATAAGATATTTCAGAAATCGATGTTACACACAAGGAGCGTGGATATATTTTGTCATACTGTTACTTTTTGCATTGCCAATGAATTTGTATGTCATAAGGGTAAAATATAGTACAGTAGATGTTTAGACCACTACTTTGGTAACCATTGAACATTCGTAAATATATCTTATGTAACTTAACTAATGATAAGCTGTAGAAAGGAATTCAATTTCTTTATAATATTGTGCATGTAATGTGTATTATCCAAGTGAATCATCATATGATGAGAGATGGATTCTATCAATCACTCTTAATAATGTCGGTAATGCATTGAATAACAATTACGTTTATGTATACATTTTCGATTTTATCGTTATATAATTAAATGTCCGTATGATAGTCACATAATTGTTTATTTGAATAATTTACCTCGTAAATAAAGTTGCTACAATTTGATTTTTGATAAATAGCTTAATTTATGTTGAATCATTATTAAAACGAAATCACATTATATATTTTCGTGTTTTAAGAAATGTTATTGTGCCATAAGTGCACGATACTGATTTGCAAAAGGTATGCAATGTTATCACATATCAATCAAATCGATCAGCATTTAAATTAACTCGGCAGCCATATCTAGATAGTGGGAAACGTACTGTTTGAAAACTGACTTCTTGAAAAACAAACACTTCGTATTGTATTGATCAAAAGCAAACAAAACTAATTATGATAGAAGAAGAATTTCCCAAACTTATTTTCCGAAGAAAAACATCTCATACTACAAGGTTTTTTTTTACAGTATTTTTCTGTGTAGATCATGAGAAATGGGAAGGGTTTATTTTTTGACATATTTAAGATCGTTAGTTTTCTCGTTCGGATGTTTTTAATTTTCATTTCGGGGCCTTTTATGGGGTTTGATCATTTTTGTAGGCCGTATGGTGACCTATAGTTGTTAATTTCTGTGTCATTTTGGTCTATTGTGGAGAGTTGTCTCATTGGCAATCATACCACATCTTCTTTTTAATTAGACATACAATTATTTTTCAACAAATATATTATGTATCCAGATACAATTTTAGATTAGTCTGACCTTTCTCAGTCACATGGAAGCCAAAAAGTATTTTTTTCAAATAACTATTCGATTTATTTCATATCTAGAAGACATACCAAGCAAGTACAAAATCTCATCCTATGAAAACGTTATGGAAAGAGTATGTTTTGATTCATTTGACATTGTGGGTGAACCCACTTAGAAAATGTTGATATCAAATAAGCTAAAAATGTCCAACTGAAATATTTAAAATAGGCTATGAATCTGATGTTCAATGGTTGTCGTCTTTTTATGTTGTTCAGATGTGTTTGTTTCTCATTTTTAGTTTTCATATATATAAGACCGTTGGTTTACCCTTTTAAATGGTGTAACACTAGTAATGATTTGGACACTTTATAGCTTAATGTTTGGTGTGAGCCAAATCTTCGTGTTGAAGGCCGTACCTTGACCTATAACAGCTTACTTTTATAAATTGTTACTTGGATGGAGAGTTGTCTCATTGACGCTCATGCCACATCTTCATATATCTATAGAATAGTTATAATAAGTACTTATGCATGTTATGTAAAATCGTATAATTATTATAACATATACATTACTAATCACTTATGATGAATTACATTTTAATAAGTGAATATTTATGATTTGTTTTACATCAATTAAGTGATTAAACAAGATAATAAAGACTTTCATCTTTTTTTTTGATGAATTGAAAATTGTTCCTCATCAATCTTTTATAGCATAATGTAGTATATAAACTTTTTTTTTTAAATATGATAGGAACACAGTGAAAAGATTAAGAACATATACTAGGTAAGGTGTGATTTTGATATAATTTAATGTAATAAATATTGTCAGAATCAAGCTTCTAATTCTGATATTCGAGCATGATGGTCATTACTTTTAATGTGTTATGGTCGTTATGTCAACTACAGTATTTCGGATGATAATCGTAACCGACACACGATGGTCGTAACTTTGAAAGATGACCGTAACTCGAGTATTTAGATAAACTTTTATCAAAGTATTTAAACGTATTGTGCATATTACTATGTTAATAAACCCTGTTGTCATACATGGTTTACTATAAGCAATATTATATGTTACTCTGATAATGGTATCAAGAGATTAAGTTATAAAATAATCAAACATACGCAGTTCTGATGTATTCCAAACGACCATCATTTAGGAGAAACAGTAAAAACTAATCAACTCGTATCAAGCCAAATAGTATGTAAGTGTTGAGTATTAATATATTTTTGCATGTAAGTCAAGGCAACAAATAATTGAATACACGTGTATTCCCTCATATTTGTTTTTAGATTTTTTTTATTGACGACTTTTTTGTTACTTGTTACCATGTCGGCAGATGAAATTATTGAACGTACAATTTTGAACTATAATCTTTAATTTTTAATCAGCTATTGCAGTTTTAATAAACCATTGGCCTACAATATTCGAATTTTGGTCGTTCATGATGAAGGTAAACCCACAAATGCACTTCGAAATCTTGGTGTTTTTAACGTGTTGTCTTTGTTTTTTTTATCGATTGCATAACTATTATATATTGCTGTGTGTCATTGATATTATTTCTTAGTATTTGTACGGAATGAAAACGAAATCCACGGTGTCGCAATGTACATTGTGTTAACCTCGACAGGATGAATATTGTTGATATATATTTACACTACTACATTCGTTGAATTTAAGAGTAAGATAAAAGATTAGTAGTTTGTGGCCAGGCTTTTAGCCATGATAATATTACAAGTTAGAACGAAATGTAATGCGGCAACTATCACATACATATGCAGGTTGAAAATAATATTTATATTATATGTTTATATTGTATGAATGTATTCAGCTTTAAAAGACCAATACGCTGAGTTGAACCATAAAGTTCTATTTTCTAATATTATCCTGGACACAAGCTACACATACATATATTTCATTCCTTTTTGTACGTTCAGTGTGTATATCGGATAGCACGGTACCAATATGCGTATTCAGGATGTTTAATAACCACGGGTAATAATTATATCTGAACTTCGACCTTGCACCTTAAAATCAGCCCGACTTTACCAAATGAAAATACGACTTCTAAAAATATAGACTATAAGAATAAGATTTATGTTCTTCAATTCAGGTACGTTAGTCTCGATAACGACCGCCATAGCATATCAATATGTTTAGCTTATTTTGATTCCTTACTTATGTTGTTTCGACTTAAAGTGTAAATTTTAAATAGAAGAGTTTTTTAAAATTCCAACTAGTAGATGCATACTAGTTTTTTGAAAGGGTATGTTTTCAATAGATGCAAAATATAAAGAAAGAAATCACTGAGTATACTGTTATTTCATGTGATGTCCAATTTGTTAAAAACGCCTTTTCATTATTCGCAACTAAGAATTATCATAACAGGAGCTGTGTTACTTTATTGTTTTCTTAATTAAGTCTTTCCACTTTTCTGTGGAAAGACTTATTGTATTTGTTCTGATTATTATTATTATTATTTTTTTTTTTTTTTTCTTCCGCCAAATTTTGTTCTTGCGCAAAATATTTGTTTCGCAATATGTCGCTTAAATATTTCTCATATGGTATCGTATAGTCTATGCGCTTTTAAATTTCACCCTGCTAAGCCGAACCATTTTCTATGTAAGAGTTATCTCCCTTTTCACTGTTTATCCTCTGTGTGCATCTCCTTCGTAACAAAATAAGAAAGCGACAAAATTCTTTTTACAAACTGTTCGTTACATCCTCAGTAATTTTTGGCGTATTTGGATCGAAGCGATTTGATGAAATTTTATAGGAGTTATCTACCTTTACGGAATAAATTTGTCGGTATGTTTTTTAAACTCCTAAACCGTTAACCGTATAACCCTGGAATGTTTTTATTTGAGTCCCCAGGGTCCTAACTTAGAAAATTAGGTCAAGGTCAAAGGTCAAGGTCATATTTTAGATTTTTATAAGTTTTTCATTTCCCTATAATTCTTGAACGGTTATAGATACAAAAAAAATAAGCAGTGAAAAATGCTCGGTACTTTAAGGGGCAACTTTTTTACATTATGACTATATTGATTTTACCATCATATAAGGGACATAACTCCCATCGATGGTTTTTAAAAAGCCATTTTTAGGCAAAACTCTTAAACAAAAGGTCCTTGACCCATAGGGTCTTTTGCAATGACCTTTTGGAGCAATGACCTTGACGAAGGTCACAAGGTCAAAGGTCAAGGTCATCAAATTATGTGGTTTTGGCACTATTTAAACAGTTTTACGAGTGTTTGAATTTCAACCAACCAACCAACCAACCAACCAACCAACCAACCAACCAACCAATCAATCAATCAATCAATCAATCAATCAATCAATCAATCAATCAATCAATCAATCAATCAATCAATCAATCAATCAATGTTTCCGTTTCATGTGTTTGATACGGGATTCAAGGTCTTTTTTTCCGCTTGTTTTAATTGAGCCTATCAAACGTGTTTAACCAACATGTTTAACCAACGTGTTTAACCAACCAACCAACCAACTAACCAACCAACCAACCAACCAACCAACCAACCAAACAACCAACCAATCAATCAATCAATCAATGCATGTTTCCGTTTCATGTGTTAAATACGGGATCCAAGATGTTTTTTTTTTCGCTCGTTTAAATTGGGCCTATCTAACGTGTTTAACCAGCCAACGTGTTTAACCAACGTGTTTAACCAACATGTTTAACCAACGTGTTTAAATAACCAACAAACCAACCAACCAACCAACCAATCAATCAATCAATCAATGCATGTTTCCGTTTCATGTGTTAAATACGGGATCCAAGATGGTTTTTTTCGCTCGTTTAAATTGAGCCTATCCAACGTGTTTAACCAGCCAACGTGTTTAACCAACGTGTTTAACCAACATGTTTAACCAACGTGTTTAACTAACCAACCAACCAACCAACCAACCAACCAACCAACCAATCAATCAATCAATGCATGTTTCCGTTTCATGTGTTAAATACGGGATCCAAGATGTTTTTTTTTCGCTTGTTTAGATTGAGCCTATCTAACGTGTTTAACCAGCCAACGTGTTTAATCAACGTGTTTAACCAACGTGTTTAACCAACTTGTTTAACCAACTTGTTTAACCAACCAACCAACCAACCAATCAACCAATTACTGCATGTTTCCGTTTCATGTGTTAAATACGGGATCCAAGATGGTTTTTTATCGCTTGTTAAAATTCAGCCTATCAAACGTGTTTAAACTACGTGTGTAACCAGCATGTTTAACCAACGTGTTTAATCAACCAACCAACCAACCAACCAACCAATAAATCAATGCATGTTTCCGTTTCATGTGTTAAATACGGGATCCAAGATGTTTTTTTTCCGCTTGTTTAAATTGAGCCTATCAAACGTGTTTAACCAGCCAACGTGTTTAACCAACGTGTTTAACCAACATGTTTAACCAACGTGTTTAACCAACCAACCAACCAACCAACCAACCAACCAATCAACCAATCAATGCATGTTTCCGTTTTATGTGTTAAAAACGGGATCCAAGATGGGTTTTTTTTTCGCTTGTTTAAATTGAGCCTATCCAACGTGTTTAACCAGCCAACGTGTTTAACCAACGTGTTTAACCAACGTGTTCAACCAACCAACCAACCAACCAACCAACCAATCAATCACTTAATGTACGTTTCCGTGTCATGCGTTTAATACGGGATGCAAGGTCTCTTGAGGTTTTTTTTCCCTTGTTCTAAGTGACCCTATCAAACGTGTTTAATCAACCAACCAACAAACCAACCAACCAACCAATCAATCAACCAACTAATCAATCAATCAATCAATATGTATGACTGTTTATTTATGACAGTATATTGAAGGTACAAACTCTCAATTATTCAAGAAAATTTTTATTTTATTATTGTTCTTACGTCTCTTCTGAAAAAAAATCCACATATTCTCTGAAACTACAAGTCCAATCGACCTGAAAATTTGCAGTCAGCAGGGCATACATGTATTGAAGGTTCATAAAAAAACTGTTTGCAGATATCTCTCAAGACTTTTCCTAGAAAAAAGAAATGGCAATGACGTAAAAATCGCTTGCTAGGTCCGTCAATCTCAGTAAAAACCTACAATAAAATGTCCGCTCCGAGATTGAAATACTAATCTGTGTTACAAACAGGTGCTGAAAAATGGACATTATCAAAAAATAATCATTAAATGTGTTTTAAAGTTACACCGGATCGATTATATCCAAAACATGCACTGCTGGTGAACCGTGATCAAAATGTCAATTTCCTACAATGACAAAAGAAATTACATTGTGTACATTCCGTCTCTATACATGTTGTCTGTTCAACGTCCCCACCTAAAAAGAAATTAAAAGACTAAGTTTTTCTTAATATAAAGCCGCGTCACGTGGTGTCTCCTCAATCTGGCGCGCGCGCTGTACCTAAAATAAAATAAAAACTTTCCAAACTAAACATGAAACTTCTCCGGTAACAATAATATAGACCCCATACAGAAACAAACAAACAAGCAAACAATCAAACAAACAACCCCCCCCCCCCCCCCAAATTCAATTAATTCTAAAGGGGGAAAGACCACCTACAATTGCTTTTTTAAAGCAATTGATTTATATTGTAAAAAACGTTTTTAACCATTCTGTTCCGTTAATAAAAAAAAAAAAAAAAAAAAAATCCCGAGACCCCCTTTTTGCCCCCCCTTTTTTTTTAACCCTCCACTTACAACTGAATGTAGGTTGTGTGCTTTCTATCCTATCAACGTAAAACGAACGACAACTCCAGTTTTTTTCCATATTATTAGGTCTTTCCACTTTTCTGTGGAAAGTCCTATTGTATTTGTTCTGATTATTATTAAGTCTTTCCACTTTTCTGTGGAAAGACTTATTGTATTTGTTCTGATTATTATTATTATTATTTTTTTTTTTTTTTTCTTCCGCCAAATTTTGTTCTTGCGCAAAATATTTGTTTCGCAATATGTCGCTTAAATATTTCTCATATGGTATCGTATAGTCTATGCGCTTTTAAATTTCACCCTGCTAAGCCGAACCATTTTCTATGTAAGAGTTATCTCCCTTTTCACTGTTTATCCTCTGTGTGCATCTCCTTCGTAACAAAATAAGAAAGCGACAAAATTCTTTTTACAAACTGTTCGTTACATCCTCAGTAATTTTTGGCGTATTTGGATCGAAGCGATTTGATGAAATTTTATAGGAGTTATCTACCTTTACGGAATAAATTTGTCGGTATGTTTTTTAAACTCCTAAACCGTTAACCGTATAACCCTGGAATGTTTTTATTTGAGTCCCCAGGGTCCTAACTTAGAAAATTAGGTCAAGGTCAAAGGTCAAGGTCATATTTTAGATTTTTATAAGTTTTTCATTTCCCTATAATTCTTGAACGGTTATAGATACAAAAAAAATAAGCAGTGAAAAATGCTCGGTACTTTAAGGGGCAACTTTTTTACATTATGACTATATTGATTTTACCATCATATAAGGGACATAACTCCCATCGATGGTTTTTAAAAAGCCATTTTTAGGCAAAACTCTTAAACAAAAGGTCCTTGACCCATAGGGTCTTTTGCAATGACCTTTTGGAGCAATGACCTTGACGAAGGTCACAAGGTCAAAGGTCAAGGTCATCAAATTATGTGGTTTTGGCACTATTTAAACAGTTTTACGAGTGTTTGAATTTCAACCAACCAACCAACCAACCAACCAACCAACCAACCAACCAACCAATCAATCAATCAATCAATCAATCAATCAATCAATCAATCAATCAATCAATCAATCAATCAATCAATCAATCAATCAATGTTTCCGTTTCATGTGTTTGATACGGGATTCAAGGTCTTTTTTTCCGCTTGTTTTAATTGAGCCTATCAAACGTGTTTAACCAACATGTTTAACCAACGTGTTTAACCAACCAACCAACCAACTAACCAACCAACCAACCAACCAACCAACCAACCAAACAACCAACCAATCAATCAATCAATCAATGCATGTTTCCGTTTCATGTGTTAAATACGGGATCCAAGATGTTTTTTTTTTCGCTCGTTTAAATTGGGCCTATCTAACGTGTTTAACCAGCCAACGTGTTTAACCAACGTGTTTAACCAACATGTTTAACCAACGTGTTTAAATAACCAACAAACCAACCAACCAACCAACCAATCAATCAATCAATCAATGCATGTTTCCGTTTCATGTGTTAAATACGGGATCCAAGATGGTTTTTTTCGCTCGTTTAAATTGAGCCTATCCAACGTGTTTAACCAGCCAACGTGTTTAACCAACGTGTTTAACCAACATGTTTAACCAACGTGTTTAACTAACCAACCAACCAACCAACCAACCAACCAACCAACCAACCAATCAATCAATCAATGCATGTTTCCGTTTCATGTGTTAAATACGGGATCCAAGATGTTTTTTTTTCGCTTGTTTAGATTGAGCCTATCTAACGTGTTTAACCAGCCAACGTGTTTAATCAACGTGTTTAACCAACGTGTTTAACCAACTTGTTTAACCAACTTGTTTAACCAACCAACCAACCAACCAATCAACCAATTACTGCATGTTTCCGTTTCATGTGTTAAATACGGGATCCAAGATGGTTTTTTATCGCTTGTTAAAATTCAGCCTATCAAACGTGTTTAAACTACGTGTGTAACCAGCATGTTTAACCAACGTGTTTAATCAACCAACCAACCAACCAACCAACCAATAAATCAATGCATGTTTCCGTTTCATGTGTTAAATACGGGATCCAAGATGTTTTTTTTCCGCTTGTTTAAATTGAGCCTATCAAACGTGTTTAACCAGCCAACGTGTTTAACCAACGTGTTTAACCAACATGTTTAACCAACGTGTTTAACCAACCAACCAACCAACCAACCAACCAACCAATCAACCAATCAATGCATGTTTCCGTTTTATGTGTTAAAAACGGGATCCAAGATGGGTTTTTTTTTCGCTTGTTTAAATTGAGCCTATCCAACGTGTTTAACCAGCCAACGTGTTTAACCAACGTGTTTAACCAACGTGTTCAACCAACCAACCAACCAACCAACCAACCAATCAATCACTTAATGTACGTTTCCGTGTCATGCGTTTAATACGGGATGCAAGGTCTCTTGAGGTTTTTTTTCCCTTGTTCTAAGTGACCCTATCAAACGTGTTTAATCAACCAACCAACAAACCAACCAACCAACCAATCAATCAACCAACTAATCAATCAATCAATCAATATGTATGACTGTTTATTTATGACAGTATATTGAAGGTACAAACTCTCAATTATTCAAGAAAATTTTTATTTTATTATTGTTCTTACGTCTCTTCTGAAAAAAAATCCACATATTCTCTGAAACTACAAGTCCAATCGACCTGAAAATTTGCAGTCAGCAGGGCATACATGTATTGAAGGTTCATAAAAAAACTGTTTGCAGATATCTCTCAAGACTTTTCCTAGAAAAAAGAAATGGCAATGACGTAAAAATCGCTTGCTAGGTCCGTCAATCTCAGTAAAAACCTACAATAAAATGTCCGCTCCGAGATTGAAATACTAATCTGTGTTACAAACAGGTGCTGAAAAATGGACATTATCAAAAAATAATCATTAAATGTGTTTTAAAGTTACACCGGATCGATTATATCCAAAACATGCACTGCTGGTGAACCGTGATCAAAATGTCAATTTCCTACAATGACAAAAGAAATTACATTGTGTACATTCCGTCTCTATACATGTTGTCTGTTCAACGTCCCCACCTAAAAAGAAATTAAAAGACTAAGTTTTTCTTAATATAAAGCCGCGTCACGTGGTGTCTCCTCAATCTGGCGCGCGCGCTGTACCTAAAATAAAATAAAAACTTTCCAAACTAAACATGAAACTTCTCCGGTAACAATAATATAGACCCCATACAGAAACAAACAAACAAGCAAACAATCAAACAAACAACCCCCCCCCCCCCCCAAATTCAATTAATTCTAAAGGGGGAAAGACCACCTACAATTGCTTTTTTAAAGCAATTGATTTATATTGTAAAAAACGTTTTTAACCATTCTGTTCCGTTAATAAAAAAAAAAAAAAAAAAAAAATCCCGAGACCCCCTTTTTGCCCCCCCTTTTTTTTTAACCCTCCACTTACAACTGAATGTAGGTTGTGTGCTTTCTATCCTATCAACGTAAAACGAACGACAACTCCAGTTTTTTTCCATATTATTAGGTCTTTCCACTTTTCTGTGGAAAGTCCTATTGTATTTGTTCTGATTATTATTAAGTCTTTCCACTTTTCTGTGGAAAGACTTATTGTATTTGTTCTGATTATTATTATTATTATTTTTTTTTTTTTTTTCTTCCGCCAAATTTTGTTCTTGCGCAAAATATTTGTTTCGCAATATGTCGCTTAAATATTTCTCATATGGTATCGTATAGTCTATGCGCTTTTAAATTTCACCCTGCTAAGCCGAACCATTTTCTATGTAAGAGTTATCTCCCTTTTCACTGTTTATCCTCTGTGTGCATCTCCTTCGTAACAAAATAAGAAAGCGACAAAATTCTTTTTACAAACTGTTCGTTACATCCTCAGTAATTTTTGGCGTATTTGGATCGAAGCGATTTGATGAAATTTTATAGGAGTTATCTACCTTTACGGAATAAATTTGTCGGTATGTTTTTTAAACTCCTAAACCGTTAACCGTATAACCCTGGAATGTTTTTATTTGAGTCCCCAGGGTCCTAACTTAGAAAATTAGGTCAAGGTCAAAGGTCAAGGTCATATTTTAGATTTTTATAAGTTTTTCATTTCCCTATAATTCTTGAACGGTTATAGATACAAAAAAAATAAGCAGTGAAAAATGCTCGGTACTTTAAGGGGCAACTTTTTTACATTATGACTATATTGATTTTACCATCATATAAGGGACATAACTCCCATCGATGGTTTTTAAAAAGCCATTTTTAGGCAAAACTCTTAAACAAAAGGTCCTTGACCCATAGGGTCTTTTGCAATGACCTTTTGGAGCAATGACCTTGACGAAGGTCACAAGGTCAAAGGTCAAGGTCATCAAATTATGTGGTTTTGGCACTATTTAAACAGTTTTACGAGTGTTTGAATTTCAACCAACCAACCAACCAACCAACCAACCAACCAACCAACCAACCAATCAATCAATCAATCAATCAATCAATCAATCAATCAATCAATCAATCAATCAATCAATCAATCAATCAATCAATCAATCAATGTTTCCGTTTCATGTGTTTGATACGGGATTCAAGGTCTTTTTTTCCGCTTGTTTTAATTGAGCCTATCAAACGTGTTTAACCAACATGTTTAACCAACGTGTTTAACCAACCAACCAACCAACTAACCAACCAACCAACCAACCAACCAACCAACCAACCAAACAACCAACCAATCAATCAATCAATCAATGCATGTTTCCGTTTCATGTGTTAAATACGGGATCCAAGATGTTTTTTTTTTCGCTCGTTTAAATTGGGCCTATCTAACGTGTTTAACCAGCCAACGTGTTTAACCAACGTGTTTAACCAACATGTTTAACCAACGTGTTTAAATAACCAACAAACCAACCAACCAACCAACCAATCAATCAATCAATCAATGCATGTTTCCGTTTCATGTGTTAAATACGGGATCCAAGATGGTTTTTTTCGCTCGTTTAAATTGAGCCTATCCAACGTGTTTAACCAGCCAACGTGTTTAACCAACGTGTTTAACCAACATGTTTAACCAACGTGTTTAACTAACCAACCAACCAACCAACCAACCAACCAACCAACCAACCAATCAATCAATCAATGCATGTTTCCGTTTCATGTGTTAAATACGGGATCCAAGATGTTTTTTTTTCGCTTGTTTAGATTGAGCCTATCTAACGTGTTTAACCAGCCAACGTGTTTAATCAACGTGTTTAACCAACGTGTTTAACCAACTTGTTTAACCAACTTGTTTAACCAACCAACCAACCAACCAATCAACCAATTACTGCATGTTTCCGTTTCATGTGTTAAATACGGGATCCAAGATGGTTTTTTATCGCTTGTTAAAATTCAGCCTATCAAACGTGTTTAAACTACGTGTGTAACCAGCATGTTTAACCAACGTGTTTAATCAACCAACCAACCAACCAACCAACCAATAAATCAATGCATGTTTCCGTTTCATGTGTTAAATACGGGATCCAAGATGTTTTTTTTCCGCTTGTTTAAATTGAGCCTATCAAACGTGTTTAACCAGCCAACGTGTTTAACCAACGTGTTTAACCAACATGTTTAACCAACGTGTTTAACCAACCAACCAACCAACCAACCAACCAACCAATCAACCAATCAATGCATGTTTCCGTTTTATGTGTTAAAAACGGGATCCAAGATGGGTTTTTTTTTCGCTTGTTTAAATTGAGCCTATCCAACGTGTTTAACCAGCCAACGTGTTTAACCAACGTGTTTAACCAACGTGTTCAACCAACCAACCAACCAACCAACCAACCAATCAATCACTTAATGTACGTTTCCGTGTCATGCGTTTAATACGGGATGCAAGGTCTCTTGAGGTTTTTTTTCCCTTGTTCTAAGTGACCCTATCAAACGTGTTTAATCAACCAACCAACAAACCAACCAACCAACCAATCAATCAACCAACTAATCAATCAATCAATCAATATGTATGACTGTTTATTTATGACAGTATATTGAAGGTACAAACTCTCAATTATTCAAGAAAATTTTTATTTTATTATTGTTCTTACGTCTCTTCTGAAAAAAAATCCACATATTCTCTGAAACTACAAGTCCAATCGACCTGAAAATTTGCAGTCAGCAGGGCATACATGTATTGAAGGTTCATAAAAAAACTGTTTGCAGATATCTCTCAAGACTTTTCCTAGAAAAAAGAAATGGCAATGACGTAAAAATCGCTTGCTAGGTCCGTCAATCTCAGTAAAAACCTACAATAAAATGTCCGCTCCGAGATTGAAATACTAATCTGTGTTACAAACAGGTGCTGAAAAATGGACATTATCAAAAAATAATCATTAAATGTGTTTTAAAGTTACACCGGATCGATTATATCCAAAACATGCACTGCTGGTGAACCGTGATCAAAATGTCAATTTCCTACAATGACAAAAGAAATTACATTGTGTACATTCCGTCTCTATACATGTTGTCTGTTCAACGTCCCCACCTAAAAAGAAATTAAAAGACTAAGTTTTT